>NC_067232.1:25967774-26015274 GCF_019924925.1 Ctenopharyngodon idella
CATATAATAATATAAATGCTCATCATTATTGCCTATTTATTTTTTACATTTTCATATTGTTGTATAATTGAATTACTGGTCAGTTCCTGCCTTTATAAATCCTGTTCCTCTCTTTTGGCATAGGATAAAATCAATTTTAAGATCAATTCTATCTGCGTTTGATAAATGAGGCTCCTGGTTTTACTTTTGCAGCATCAGAATTGGAGCACATGTTTATTGGCCACGTTCACACTGCAGTTCAATCTGGTGTCACTTCTCTTATGGGAGTTTATGTGGTACTTATAAACAGAAGTGGCAAACAAACGAATTTCTGTGCAGCCTGTACAGAACCGAACTGGTCCCAAAACTGCATTGTGTACGTGAACATTGTGTTCGTACCTTTACCAAACTGGTACATTTATCTCTACAGGTAACAAACATTGCCATAATTGGTGTGTGTGTGTGTGTGTGCGTGTTAAGTTGTGCAAGTGTGTTTGAGTGTATGCAAACGCAATCAAGTTTATGTGATGAAAAGAAGCATTTCAAAGGATTTTGCCATATATTTATTTTCATAGATGTATTGAGAGTCCCTCAAATGTCTGAATCATTTCTGAGAAAAACTTCCAAATACATGAAAGTTCACCAGCAATTTTAAACCATCCATAGTCCATTAGCTCAACATGCTTAATATATACTGTGAATATCAACTAGCGAAAACTTAGTAATACACAAAAAAGGCCTGCTTCTGTCTAACTTCTGTTCTGCCGTTGAAATGTGCAATGTAAACAGACAAAGAAGCTCTGTTCCGAATCCTAGTGAGCGACAGCATTTTAAGGCATCACATGTGCGGTTCAGCAACTGCGTGATTCTGCTGCCTTATAAGAAACCTAATTGTAACGCGGCACTGTATGTATACTGTACATCGTAGAGAAGTCCGTTCCAGAATGCATTGCTCTAAGCATCAAATAATGTATCCAATATGTCCAACGATTTAATAGAAATGTGGGTTCTAAGTTTATTTCTTTCAAGACTAAAAAGTATTGATATAAAATGATCCAGACTATTTTACCCATTGTTTGTGTGTGTGATGTGTATTTTTATGATTATTACAGTACTGTGTCAGCTTAGAAACTTGCTAATTCAGACTCTATTTTGCGAAAAATATTTAATCCTAAATTTAAGATTTAAGTACTTGAATTGCATATAAAATTTCCATGTGTTTGGATCACGCGTTTTTAACATAACTAATAAACTTAATGTGATGCATATTTGTCAGTCACACATAAATGAAATAGATCAGATTTCTGTCACAGTACTAATAAACTGAATGTGTTTTAAATGCACAATATCCAGATTTATATATTTATCATCAATAAATCCAATTTTTTTATTATTATTTATTCAGTCTCATTCATTTTAACTAACTGAATATTGCTTGTTCCACAACTAGTCATATTTTAACCATGTTCATACTTTTTATCTGAAGAAATTTGTTTTCACAATGAACAGATTTATGCTAATGACAAAAATGCATCACATTAAGTTTATTAATTCATGTTAAAACTGTGGGTAACACTGTACTTAAAGTCTTTATATATAATGAGTTATTCATAATGTATGTTAAAATGCATTATATCTAATTGTAACCAAAGTTTAAATGCATTATAGTATTTGCAGGTTCCTTGTTACATCTGAAATTGGTTGTTTGTCTTGTGTTTTAATGCATTATACTTTCTAAGTGTGTTCAATGAATAGATATTATATCTGTGGTTACAATTCTTGATAATTGAGATCATACAATGAATTATAAGGTGCATTACCAGGCATAATTAGTGCATTGAAAATCTTTGATAATGCATTATATATAAAGGCTTTAAGTAAAGTGTTATCAAACTGTGTAATCCAAATGGATGCAATTTTCATATGCAATTCAAATACATAAATGTTGAATTTCTGAGTGTCGAGCATGAGGTTTTAGAGGGTGAAGCGGCTCACTAGGTTCTGGAACGGAGCGAGAGCGTCTCTCTAGTTGTTCTATAACAGATCTGTGCTGATTCTTTACTGTTTCTATGGTGAATCACTGTTCTGTCGTCAAGGAGACGTTGTTTGTGCAAGAACATCATCATTGTGGTACTAGAAGGAAAAATGACAATAATTTGATGCTTCATTGGTGAACAGTCGTTGTAGCAGCCAGGTCTGCTTAACATCACAAACTGTGGAAGAAAAACTAGTAATGCTTTTCACCAAACTAGTCTAGCTGAAGGAAACGACCGACTGTGACCTGCTGCGATCTGGTGCTCAGACGGCTCATTCATTTACATACAAATATCACAAGTTCACGCCTCATGTTTTTCCAAAAGATTACATCTGGAAATGAGAGTAAATCTCAGTAAATCTGTCAAGAACATATCCTGGTCATATTTCTATGGAAGCTTGTTTCGGCCACTGTATAAAAAAAATAAAAAATTAAGGTAACTTTGAGGTGGAATTTTTCTCGCAATTGCAAGTTTATATATCGCAATTCGTGCTTTTTTTCTTGCAATTGCACATTTCTCACAATTATGACTTTTTTGCAATTACGAGTTTTTCACAATTCGGACTATTGTAAGGGACGTTGGCCAGTAAGAGCTGTGCATGTAAACCTCACTCCCCTGATCTCAAGACGCGCTCTAGTGACTGATGTTAGAGACTGCAGTCTTTAGCCTCCTTGTTAGAGCACCCGCCTCCAATGTGGGGGACCCGGGTTCGAGTCCCGCTTAGAGTGGGCAGTTTGAACAGGAGGGGTTACGTTTTGTTTTCTCGAAATTATTATCTTTAAAATTTCTTGAGTTTTTAATCTCAATTCTGCCTTTTTTTTCTCATACTTGTGAGTTTCTCACAATTCTGTTTTCCTCATAATTGAGTTTTTATATCACAATTCTGACTTTTTTCTTGCAATTGCGAGTTTCTCACAATTTTGATATTTTTTTCTCGTAATTGCAAATTTCTCACAATTCTGACTTTGTTTTCTCTCAATTGTGAGTTTTTCTCTCACAATCCGCACTTTTTTTCTCGCAATTGCGAGTTTATATCACAATTCTGAGAAAAATGAATCTCGCAAAAAATTCGCAATTACCTTTATTTATTTATTTATTTTTTTTTTTTTTTGTTATTCCTTGGTGAAAACAAGCTTCCATATATTTCCCCCTAAAATAAAAAATAAAATAAAAAGTTCATTAAAGTTATTATATTATATTTAAAAAAATATATATATATATTAGAAAAATATATTTTCATTAAAGTAAATTAAGGCTATTTTAGGAATATTTTAAGATGTATTCTTATTATTTATTATTATTATTATTATTATTTATTTTTATTTTATTTTTATTGTTTTTGTTTGTTTGTTTGTTTCATTGTGATGGGGTCAATGTGTTTAATTGCCGTGACATGACTTTGTTTTTTTTCTTTATGAATTTAAATGTGACCTGGACATGTTTTTTGAGATTCTCCATTTTACATTTAAATTTGACTTTCAGAGTATCAAATGGAAAGGTTTCCTCCCGAGGAAAAGCAACAGGTTTAGCAGTATTTAATGCACCGTTTGACAGAAAAGCAGAAAAGAGGGATTAATTTCACGCCTTCCTGTTTCCTCTGAAGTGCTGCGCTCTGATTGGCTGTCCTAGTTTTGGCCGGTTAATGCCACCCATCAGCTGTTTTATTTTCTGTCCATGTGTTTCCATGCACCACAGATTGAGATAATAAATAATGAAAGATATTTAAATGAAGAGATGTGTGTGGATGTGGAAGATTCGTATGATAGAGGGGGAAATCTGTCTCTTGTTTATTGCTCAGTATCTGAGTTCAGATGTTGATTTGTACAGTATGTTTGTTTTAATGCATCTGTCCATCTTTGTTACCGCAGGATTGTGGATTTACACTGTGAGATTTGCTGTCAGTGCTGGAGAGTGAATTCAGAAGGTGCTGTATGTTGTTATGAGAGAGAAACTACAATTATAACTCAATCCTGTAGAACTGTATGTCTGCACTCCTTTTATTTTTAATGGTTCAAATTTAAAAAAAAAAAAAAAAAAAAAAAAGTCAGTCTTACCTTGAATATCAAATTATGGACCTTATTCAGATCAAGGAGTTGTACTCTCTTAAAGTTATAGTTTATGTCAATGCATTTCCACAAAATGTCCAATATTTCATCAGCTGAACATTTGACATTTCTGTCCTTCAAATTAAACTTGGTGTCTACCATGAATAATGTCCATAATTAAGAGTTAAATTATGCTCTATGATGTCAAACTTGTGGCCAGAAAATTTGATCTGCTCTGAAGCAAGAAAATAATCCATATCTATTAAGTCACAGCGTAACTGCTTCATACTTTTGTGGAAACCATGATACACTAGCATTCAAAAGTTTGGGATTAATAAATAAATAGTAATGCAATAAATTAATCAAAAGTGACAGTAAACATTGATAATGTTACAAAAGATTTCTGTTTCAAATAAATGCTGTACTTTTGAACTTTATATTCATCAAATAATGAGTGAGTCAGTGAGTGAGTGAGTGAGTAAATTAGTGAGTGAGTGAGTCACTGAATGTGTGAGTGAGTTAGTGTGTGAGTCAGTGACTGAATGAGTCAGTGACCTATTGTGTGATTGGGTGAGTTAGTGAGTCAGTCAGTGAGTCATTGAGTGAGTCAGTGAGTGAGAGAATTAGTGAGTCGGTGAGTGGGTGAGTTAGTGAGTGAGTCTGTGAGTCAGTGAGTGAGTGGGTGAGTTAGCGACTGAGTCAGTGAGTGGGTGAGTCAGTAAGTGAGTGATTGCGTTAGTGAGTCAGTGAGAGAGTGAGTCAGTGAAAGAGTGAGTTTGAGAGTGAGTGAGTGATTGCGTTAGTGAGTCAGTGAGTGAGTCAGTGAGTGAGTGATTGCGTTAGTGAGTCAGTAAGTGAGTGAGTCAGTGAGTGCGTTAGTCAGTCAGTGAGTCCGTGAGTGAGAAAATTAGTGAGTCGGTGAGTGGGTGGGTGAGTTAGTGACTGAGTCAGTAAGAGAGTCAGTGAGTGAGTGAGTCAGTGAGTGCGTTAGTGAGTCCGTGAGTGAGAAAATTAGTGAGCCAGTGAGTGGGTGAGTTAGTGACTGAATCAGTGAGTGAGCCAGTGAGAGTGAGTCGGTGAGTTGGTGAGTGAGTCTGTGAGTCAGTGAGTGAGTGGGTGAGTTAGCGACTGAGTCAGTGAGTGGGTGAGTCAGTAAGTGAGTGATTGCGTTAGTGAGTCAGTGAGAGAGTGAGTCAGTGAAAGAGTGAGTTTGAGAGTGAGTGAGTCAGTGAGTGAGTGATTGCGTTAGTGAGTCAGCGAGTGAGTGAGTCAGTGAGTGCGTTAGTCAGTCAGTGAGTCCGTGAGTGAGAAAATTAGTGAGTCGGTGAGTGGGTGGGTGAGTTAGTGACTGAGTCAGTGAGAGAGTCAGTGAGTGAGTGAGTCAGTGAGTGCGTTAGTGAGTCCGTGAGTGAGAAAATTAGTGAGCCGGTGAGTAGGTGAGTTAGTCAGTGAGTGAGTGAGTGGGTGAGTTAGTGACTGAGTCAGTGAGTGAGTGAGTGAGGAGTTGAGTGTGTGTGTGTGTGTGTATGTGTGTGTGTGTGAGAGAGAGAGAGACTGAGTGAGATAAAAAAAAATGTGATCTGCTCTGTTCCACAAAAATCTGAAGCAGCAGAACTGTTTTCAACATTGATAATAATCAGTAATGTTTCTTGAGCAGCAAATCAGCATATTAGAATGATTTCTGAAGGATCATGTGACACTGAAGACTGGAGTAATGATGCTGAAAATTCAGCTTTGATCACAGGAATAAATTACATTTAACAATATATTCACATAGAAAACAGCTATTTAGCTATTTTAAATTGTAAAAATATTTCACAATTTTTTTTACTTTATTTTTGATCAAATAAATGCAGCTTTGATGAGCAGAAAAGACTTTTTTAAAAAACATAAAAAAAATGAATTACTCCAAACTTTTGACCAGTAGTATATTCACAAAAAAGCATTAGACTCAGCCAAAAAGTGTATTTTAATTAGGTTTGTGGAGATGCAAGTGAGAGATGCGATGGAGGAGAAATAACGACTTACATTTCAACCTATTCCTCTCGTGTGACAGACGTGTTTCAGGAAGAATCTGTATTCTGAAACCAAACTTGACTCCTTTTACTACATCACCATAAATGTGCTTTCCACCATATAATGCAAGTATTTAGTTGTTTTGTGTGTTTTCAGAGTCACTCCAGGAGATCATGCTCATGTGTCGGTTCTCAAATCTCACTCTGTTTGACAGGCGTGAAATCCCTGAATACCTTTAATATATTCAGGGGTCTGAACACGAACCCCCAAAATAGATCAGTGCAGAATCTCCTGCCAAATACAAACTTTTCCAGGCAGAGACAGAGAGAGAGAGAGACGCAGGTTGAGTGTGGTGTCTCTCTGAGTCAGTGTTGTGTGTAATTAGCTCTTATTTAATTAAAAAGACCTTGTAAGAGTTGATTGTGTGTCAGAGACTCTAGAGCTCATAAAGGTGAGTGAGAAGAAATGAGGAAAGTGTTTAGAGCCGCTGACCAACATACTGATGATGATGTCATTTCCTCTTCATGGGTCGATATTTCATTCAGTAACATTAGACAGTATTTTGGTGGGGAAAGAGTTAATATGTCTTTTCTTAACTGTCTAAATGCGTGCATCCATGTTCATTCATACAGTCTTTTAATGAAGTGTTGTAAATGTGCAGGAGGATCTGTGATGGAGGTCATATCACTGTTCATGATGGTGTTATATTTGACACTGTGGATACATAAGGACACACATTCATATTCAAGAGTCTCTGTCCTTTATGTGACATTAATTAATGAAACGATATTTCTATGTATTATGTACATATCCATTATCTGTCTCACATTCACACACAGTCTCTCCTGATAATGAACACGTGACATACTGTAAACTGATTAATATGCTAATTTTTCCTTCTGCTCGCGCTCAGACAGGATATAGAGGGAGGAAAGCAGACGGATTGAAGGTGACAGAAGAGCGATAGAGAGATTGTGACACAGCAAGGCAGACTGATCTGATTTAACAGACACTCAAGGTGTGAAAGACATCAGAGCATCTCACAGCAGCTTCAGTTACACTGCAAACAATGATGTTCTTCCTCTGTATTTTTGTCTTGTTTTCCAGTATTAGTGTCTAAACATTCTTAAATCAAGAAAAACTTGTTGATTTAAGTTGATTTTCTGACCCCATTGGCAGATGTTTGTTCTTTTTTTTTTAGCATAAACTCACTTCATTTTGATTTTTTTTTTTTTTTTTTAGAAAACAAGACTTAATATCTTCAGTCATTTTGCTTCTCCAGTAAATGTATCTTGATTTAAAAATGTTTAGATATTTATACTGGAAAACAAGACAAAAATACATGACTTTTTTTGCAGTGTGTTGGTCTTTATCTCGAAGGGAACTATGAGTCTTCCGAAGTCTTTTAACTTTTTGCGAGCAACAGAATTCAAGTTCAAATTCAACTGATTCGGATTCAAGTTGAAATTGGAGTGATTGAAATGAATCTTCTCCTTTGTTGCAGCTCTCAAATCAGCCATCAGGTTTGACGTCAGTGACGTTTGTTCATGAGACATGATGTCTGAGTTTATTCATGTCCAGTGTGAACCATATTTCATTTGAGAGCTTCAGTGGAGGGAGATTCATCTGCCATAATTTCATAATAATGCATGCATCATATGGATTAAAGTTATGCTACTTTTATGATGCTTTTTATTCATTTAGATTAAATGTTTGAAGTTAGTTTTGTAGAGAAATATACTCTTAAAAATACATGTTTTTATTGGCATCAATGTTTCCATGAAGAACCTTTAACATCCTGTTACACACCCCTACTTTAAAGGCAGAAAAGGGGAAACGTAACACAAAGAAGGACACGTGAAACCCAATACGTCGTTAAATATTTATTTAACAAGAAATAAGAAATCGGGAACACGTAGCCTATCATACAGAAAAACAAAAAAATAATGCCCCAAATAAAACCAACAATTAACCCAAATTAAGAATAATAAATGAATACCTGACTTAACCCAAGACAAACAAATCAACTTACAGTTTTTTACAATCGCTAGGACACATTTCTCAATACTTAGGTCACTTTTTCAAAACTCTTCACACAGTTCTCCTAACCAACTTTCATCTTGGCACAGAGGTTAACTTCACATTCAAAATGCACCAAATCTACCAAAACACTTCATACATGTCTCAAATCAACTCATTCTTCCAGAACACTAGCAAAGGTTTTCACTGAGCAAACACACTTTGTCACTCATAAAACATCGACCTACACTAACATCAGTTAGCATTATACAATGTTTTCTTTTTTTAAATTTCTTTACAAAACAAGAATGACACACTCTACTGCTTATAATTCACTGCAGGTTTATGTTACATGGTCCATGTTTACATTACAGAACAAAATTATTCCTAAGTTTCCCCTTTTGAATTGATGGTAATGAAATTGAAAGACTAAAGCTTGTGTAGGTGTTCAGTTTCATCTAATTGTTTTGATAGTATTTGATTTTTTAGATTTAGAATATATTTCATAACTATATTACTGTAGAAATGTAGCACATTTCTGTCTTATTCAGTTTTGTATTATGTTATTGTTTTGAACTTAAGTTTAACAGTTTTGAAAACAGTATGTAAGCATGTGCAAATTGGCCTGTACGTACAAAGAGTTTTGGCAGTTGTTGTGTCTGAGTGAGAAAAGAATTCATGAAATTTGAGAGATGTAGTCATTGAATGCATTTTGTGCCAAAGCAATGATAATTGATCCTCAGTTTAGCCCACATAGACTTCTGTTGTGCTCACTGTGTGAAGAGTTTTGCAAAAGTGACCTAAGTATTGAGAAATGTGTCCTAGTGTCTGTAAAAAACTGTAAATAAAGAAAGACAAAATAAAGAAGCAAGGGAAAAAAAAAACTAATTTGCCGGTGTGTCTCCTCTCCCCAGTCTCCTTCAGCGTCCTCCATATAAGCGCACACAACTAGACGCAGGTGCACAGGGGCGGACCTACAATCAAACTCTCAGAATGACAAGTAGAGTCATGACGTCACACAACACACACAAGGCACAGGCTGTAACACATCCACAGAATCTTTACATTTCAGAAGGTTCTTTAAAGTGGAAAAAAGTTCTTTAGATTATTCAAATGTTCCTCACACTAAGGGAAAAAAAATGGTTCTTTTAAGAACTGATCACTGAAAGGTTCTTTGAGGAAGCAAAAATGGTTCTTCAGTGTCTGTGAAAAACCCTCTTTTGGAACCTTTATTTTTAAAAGTGTATATGACTGTCTTTACAAGAACTGATATTTGAATGTTTCTATTAATGTTCCTCTTTCATTAGTGTTTAAAAGCATACATGAGTGAGAGTGTGGGTCTGATTGAATAAGTGACAGTGTGTGAGAGTGTGTGTGTGTGTGTGTGTGTGTGTGTGTGTGTGTGTGTGTGTGTGTGTGTGTGTGTGTGTGTGTGCACGTTTTTGTGACATCAGGACACAAATTTGTATAATGACATGGGTATGACATAGGTATTACAAGGAGAGGGTGACTTATGAGGACATTACCCCATGTCCCCATTTTTCAAAAGGCTTATAAATCATACAGAATGAGTTTTTTTGAGAAAGTAAAATGTGCAGTTTCCTGTGATGGGTAGGTTTAGGGGTAGTGGTAGTTTACTAATATTTATTTACTAATAAAGTAATTACTTTATTTTTGATCAAATAAATGTAGCTTTGATGAGCAGAAAAGACAAAACAATTAATTATTCCAAACTTTTGACCAGTAGTATATTCACAAAAAAGCATTAGACATCAGCCAAAAAGTGTATTTTACAGTTTTTTACAGACGCTAGGACGCATTTCTCAATACTTAGGTCACTTTTGCAAAACTCCTCACACAGTGAGCACAACAGAAGTCTATGTGGGCTAAACTGAGGATCAATTATCATTGCTTTGGCACAAAGTGCATTCAATGACTACATCTCTCAAATTTCATGAATTCTTTTCTCACTCAGACACAACAACTGCCAAAACTCTTTGTACGTACAGGCCAATTTGCACATGCTTACATACTGTTTTCAAAACTGTTAAACTTAAGTTCAAAACAATAACATAATACAAAACTGAATAAGACAGAAATGTGCTACATTTCTACAGTAATATAGTTATAAAATATATTCTGAATCTAAAAAATCAAATACTATCAAAACAATTAGATGAAACTGAACACCTACACTTCAATTTCATTACCATCAATTCAAAAGGGGAAACTTAGGAATAATTTTGTTCTGTAATGTAAACATGGACCATGTAACACAAACCTGCAGTGAATTATAAGCAGTAGAGTGTGTCATTCTTGTTTTGTAAAGAAATTTAAAAAAAGAAAACATTGTATAATGCTAACTGATGTTAGTGTTTTTAGGTCGATGTTTTATGAGTGACAAAGTGTGTTTGCTCAGTGAAAACCTTTGCTAGTGTTCTGGAAGAATGAGTTGATTTGAGACATGTATGAAGTGTTTTGGTAGATTTGGTGCATTTTGAATGTGAAGTTAACCTCTGTGCCAAGACATGAGATGCAAGTGAGAGATGTGATGGAGGAGAAATAACGATTTTCAACCTATTCCTCTCGTGTGACAGACGTGTTTCAGGAAGAATCTGTATTCTGAAACCAAACTTGACTCCTATTTCTACATCACCATAAATGTGCTTTCCACCATATAATGCAAGTATTTAGTTGTTTTGTGTGTTTTCAGAGTCACTCCAGGAGATCATGCTCATGTGTCGGTTCTCAAATCTCACTCTGTTTGACAGGCGTTTCAAAAGGCTTATAAATCATACAGAATGAGTTTTTTTGAGAAAGTAAAAATGTGCACAGTTTCCTGTGATGGGTAGGTTTAGGTGTAGGCGGAGAGAAAATACGGTTTGTACAGTATAAAAACCATTACGCCTATGGAATGTCCCCACAATTCACAAAAACAAACGTGTGTGTGTGTGTGATTGTGAATTAGTGTGTGTGTGTGTGAGTGAGTGAGTGAGTGTGAGTGCGTGTTTGCTGGAGTTTCTAAGGATGCCAATAATGAACATGGTTATATAATATCTTTACATTTATAAAGAATAATCTTCTTTTTTTCCATTTTAGCCAGCAGGCAAAAGCTGATGGATGAAGTATGAAGACACATACGGGTACAAATCATTAATGGTCTTTTAAGTGAAGTGTCTTGCCTGCGTTGTGCTGTGAGGTGCTTGTGCAGACAAACAACACTCATATTTCATTTTGAGAAACAAAATCATCTCGATTCCAATGTTTTCTACTGTGTTCTGATTTAGAGAAACTGTACAAATCTGTGGTCTGATCAGCTATTAGGATGCCACTCCAAATGAATTATACTTCACTCAGTTCTTTGTTTATTAGCAGCTCATTAGTCATTATGTGTCTCATCCAGTTGGTGAAGCTGGTAAAATGCTCATGGCTCACACAGATTATATCAAATATGTGAATTCATGTGATGTGGAAAGATTCTAATAACCAGTGGAAATGTATCTGAACATGAAAGCATTCATGTCTCAAAGTGTTTTATAAGAGGTTGAGAGTCAGTGTTTGATTCTCCTCAGTGATGTTCTGCCATCTAGTGGCTGATTTATTCAATAGACTTGACTAACCTAGTTTACATGACAGCACTAGATCTACTAGTCTATAGTGGAAGGATGACAGCATTCCGTTTGATTCACAAAATAATATTTAATGAAATTTGTGTCCTAAATATGTTTATGTAGTTTTATAAATCAATAAGGCACAGAAAGTCGTGCTATATAGTGGGTCTGTTATTTTAGTATTATTTTTATACTGTTTGTTTGTTTGTTTCTATTTATTAATATGTTGAATTAACTTTTTATATTTTCAGTTTTCATTTTAATTTTAGCATTTCTGGTATTTATAATTTTAGTCATTTCATTGAATGGTTTTGTAATTTGTATTTAATATTTCTATAGCTTTCATTTATTTTTATTTCAGTTTTAATCATTTTAGTAACTTTTAAGTGTTCTGTCTAATATTTTATTTTAAAAAATATTAAAAAATTACAAATTTGAATAGTTTTATTTTAGGTTTTAGACAACAATAACAACACTATTGTGAATGCACTGTTTTAGTAATTTTGTCACATGCTTTTGTAATTTAATTTTTGAAAATAATATTTCTATTTGGCTTTCATTTATTTTTATTTCAGTTTTATTATTTATAGTACTTCAACTAAAATTACTCAACATTTCTCATTTTTCCTTTTAAAGTTTTTCCATCTTATATTCATATTTTATTTCAGCTTTATTTCCAAGTTTTATTTTTAGTTTTTGATTACGATAACACCACTTATGTATGTACTAGTCATGCTTTTATATTTTTAAAAGAATATTTCTTTTTCAGCTTCATTTATTTTTATTTCAGTTTTAGTAAGTATAGTACTTCAGCTAAAATTACTCAACATTTCTTGTTGTTTAAGTTTTTCATCTAATATTCATATTTTATTTCACCTTTTTTCCCAATTACCAGAATTTAAATAATATTTAAAATGACCTATTTTACTCCTGTCACAGCATGACCACTTTGCTTCACTGAACCCTGAACATCCCTTAAACACCCAGAGAAGAGTTTCATCTGATTAAACTGGTCCGGCAGTAAATCATCTTTAGATTCTCAGTAATCGTAGTTTATGTTGTTCATCTGCTCTTGGTAAACGTGTTTGTCATGGTGTAACTGCTGTTTATGTAGTGAAGGTCAGCAGACAATAATGCGGTATCAGCAGAGGGCATGACTCCAGCTCGCTGAATTACTGTTGCATTATGTTGGGATGGCTCGGGTCCAGTGCTGTAATTCAGCGTGAGATTAGCTGACCGGAGGCTCGGGAAGCAGAAACCGCATGATCTTCTGATGCCGCTGTAGCTCACGCTTCTGTGGGCTCGTCTTCTCAATGCCATTCCGGCGGTGATGCTTTTTGTAGGTGTTTATTTCTGTGGCTCATGTCTCGAGGATGAATATTTTGGGAGAATTTGATTCACGTCCAATTTGCATTCTAAAGCTGTGAGGTGCCTTAAGGGAGACGAACGAAAATGTGCTTGTTTGTTGATGGAAATTCCTGCTAGAGCTGCGATGAGAATGTGAATATGATACAGGGTCGGTAGCAGCTCATCAGGCTTTTTCTCTGAGCACCTCGACTTTAATATCTGCAGGATATTATCTGAAATTCTGCTTGAACTTGTTGGCCGTTCATTCCCGAAGTATGAAGAAGTGTTGTTCGTTTCACCGGCATCTGGAGGAGATTCATTAAAGGGATAGTTTACCCAAAAATGAAAATTACCCCATGATTTACACACCCTCAAGCCATCCTAGTCATATGACTATCTTCTTTCAGACAAACACAATCAGAGTTATATTAAAAATATACTGGTTCTACCAAGCTTTATAATGGGAGTGAGTGGAGAATGAGATTTTGAAGCCCAAAAAAAGTGCATCCATCCATCATAAAATATACTCCATTTAAAACTTTATAAAGTAAAATAACAAGCTTCCGGCATGACAGCCATACGCCATTTCGACTTACATCTAAAAAGCATTAACTCCTGCACCGTAGTACAGAATGCCATGACGTTCTACGTTATGTCCTACGTTATATCGCGTAGTAGGGGAGCGAGGGCACAAACTAACGCGGGGTTAGTTGTAACACACATGCTAGCATGAAAAAACTTAGTATATTTACTAGTTGCCATATTGACAATATACAGAAATCTTTGGAAGATACCAATCAGGAAGATTGCAGTCTATTATAAATGATTTATCCGTGCACATCATTATTGTTTTAAATTCATGTTCCATCTTGAATCAGAATATCTTCCCCTCCCTCTTGCATCAACTTCTCTTCTCTGACGATGAGGGCGGGGCAACCTGTCACTCACATGAGATCCACCAATAGCAAACCACAGCCATCCAATCAATTCCCCACAGACAAAATCAAGCCCCGCCCTACATTTGTTCTTGTTCCAGAAGCCGTTTCACTCAGTAGCCCCTCACTGCAGAACACACGAGAGCCAGGGGCAGAGACGGGTAAGTTTAGGGATATGTAAAGTGGGGGGAGTTAGATCTAGATCCAACCCCGCCCCCTAGAGCTCATGTTCTGCAGTGAGGACCATCTCGTTTCACTCGGATATACTATTCCGTACTGTCTCCTCTCTTGTTAACCTGAAGGCCAGATGCAGGTCAGCATTTTCAGTATTTGTTAACATTCATCTTTAGCCTCGGGGCGAGTCAGAGAACATTCACGCGTGTCTTTGCAGGCTTGACCTGTCAGAGCTGGACACATCTGCTGCTGTCACGAAGCTCTGGGGCAGATGAATCTGTGAAACCAAAACACCCAGATGGCCACGAGAGAGAGAAAAGTGCTCTGTCACAGTGAGTCGCTGTCTAAATGAGGGGTACATCACCTCTGCAAGAGACACTGTGTGTATGCTCAGTTTGTGTGTGTATACACTGGCGGTCAAACCGAATAATTCAGAAGAATAATTCAGAGTTTTGCTCACCAAGGTTGCATGTGTTTGATCAAAAATACAGTAAAAATTGAGATATTATTCCAATTTAAAATAGCTGTTTTCTATGTGAATAGATAGTAAACTGTAATTTATTCCTGTGATCAAAGCTGAATTTTCAGCATCATTACTTTCATTCAGCAAGAATGCATTAAATTGATGAAAAGTGACAGTAAAGACATTTATAATGTAAGATTTCTATTTCAAATAAATGTTGTTCTTTTGTATCACAGTTTCCACACGAATCTCCTTATTTAGAACCTTTTTGGCACAAAGCGTTCTTTGGAGTTGAGTAAAGAACCGTATAATTCTACATAGAACCCCAATTAACCTTTTTTTCAAAGAGTGTAGAATGTTAATTTATTAATGCAAATGATATTGAAAGAGCGTTTACATTTAAATCTGTAGGCTACAATAAAAATGGAATGTTTGGAAAACATTTTAGACCATAAATTTGTTGGTTATTATTTCTCAGGGTGAGTTTATTTTAGTACTAAATTGTCAAATTGGGAGCCTTCTCTATACCTATATTGAGAAAAAATCTGTTTAGTGTTAAAATATCAAATATGCTTTCACAGTAGTATCTATATTATAGGCTATTTTATGGCTTTTTAGCTAAATTAAACTGTACATATGAGGCTAAATAGTTAATGAAACAAAATGTAAAAATGACATAAAATTGGCCATGTGACAACTTGCCCCGATATTAATGTGACAATACAGACAGACGTAAAAGACGTTTCAGAAACTAAATGTTGCTGATGTTTTATGGGAAAACGTCAACTGACGCAGTCACGCAGATTCGAGTCATGATGACCAATAAATAAAAATCATGTAGCGTCTGCGCGCAGCTGATCGAAGGTGGAGCGCGTCTCTCTGCGCACGCGCGGTGCTTCAGATTTCGGACGCTCGCGGCTGATGTAGTAATCGCGTGCACGCGCATGTCGTTACCATGACAGCATAGTTAGTAAACTCCCCTGTTGCCATCGGTTATCGACCAGCATCGGATCAGCTGAAGAAACACTTGCGCGTTATTGATCTGATGGAATCCGCGCTCTTTCTCCGCAGTGCAGAAGAATGTTCGGAAAACTCGCGATCTGTGACGTCGCCGTAGAGTGGAATGAGCGTTACTAGGAGACCGAGAGAGAATCAGAAGCTCCAGCTGATCTAGAATCCATCAGGATCCAGAAGCACTATGGGAACATTCGGCTCTGCTGCGGTTTGCCTGGATGAGGAAGAGGGCGAGGAAGAGGAGAAGAGGCGCCGGGAAGTTGAGCGTCTTCCTCCGCTGCTCGAGGACGAGGTGAGATTGATGGATAGACATGTGATTGACAATATCCTGATGATTAACACTGTAAATATTTGCAACACACACACATATAGCAATAATATATTTTATATATAGGCTATTTTATATATATATATATATATATATATATATATATATATATATATATATATTAAAATATTATTATTATATATAAAATATGTATTCATAATACATGTATGTTTTTTGTTTTGAACTTTGAACATGGTACCATGTAAGTACTATGGTAAATGAATATTATAGTCTTTCAGTATTATGGTATTTCCATCTGACCAGCACTATACTATAGTACCACTGATAAACTGGCTTAATGGGTGAGTTAAAACATGCTGCATTAGTTATTTGGAATATATACTTTATGGAAAAATATGAGAAATAATAGGGAATATTTCAACTACTCCTGAGGAACAAACATTAAGAATGTAACCAGAGAGATCCCACTGATGATCCTCACTTTAATTCCCATGACCCGCTTATAAACACACACTTAAGATGTAACTGTGTTGTAATTCCAGCTGTTCAGAGTTTGTTTAATGCTTTTGTAGCAAAAAGACTGCAGACTTTTCTTTGTAAGAGTGTTGTGAACTTCCAGAGGTTCAGGGACAATCGTATCTGGGCCAGTGTGTGTGTGTGTGTGTGTGGATTGTAGGGAGGTTGAGGAGAAAGCCTGTTTCCCTTCTCTGTTCTCAGGGGAGATTGTCTATTTGCGGGCTCGGGTCCTTACAGCTGCATGAGATGGCAACTTTATGCCCTATAAATTCAGCTCCAGTGATGAGCTTTATTCTTTATTGATGAATAAACATGTTTTTCTCTGAGAGTATTTTTAGGTATTTTGTGTCATACATACATTAGCTTCGTCCCATCAGGTTTGTGTTTGTGAACATGTAACTAAAAGTGACACATGAAAAATACAAAAGCAAAAAAACAATGCAACCGTATAATTTATTTATATCGCATTCGCAGTGCACACTGGGAGCCTAAGTGGCTGCATAAAAATATGGACATTGCATTATTACAGTTAAAACTGCTTTAGTTATTTTCTGTGCCACTGTAAAGTAAAACACAATCATAACGACACACAGGTTTTAAAGGCATTACATTCTAAAAACTGTAATAAACAAATTTACACTTTAAAATACCGTTTTCTATTAAAACAGCAATATACCATAAAAACAATGCATTCTGGGTAATATTTGTCATTTTAAGAAAAGAGGTCTATAGGCTACTTTCTCGAAAATGACAAATAATATTACCCAGATTGCATTGTAAAATAGAGAAGTAATATACTGTAAAAACAATGCATTCTGGGTAGTATTTGTCATTTTTGAGAAAGTAGCCTATATGTTATAGGTAGCCTATACTTTCTCGAAAACGACTAATAATATTACTCAGAATGCATTGTTTTTACAGTACATTACTGTTTCAATGAAAAACGGTATTTTACTGTGTAAATTTGTTTTATTTTTTTTAGAGTGTACATAGTTATTTGTATAACGACCCAATTTATACTGTAAAAAATGAATATTATAAATGTCATAAAATATTATTTGAAAAACATTTAAATTATATCAAGTTGTGTTTTTTCCTACTCAGTATAGTACTGTTGTAGTACTCTATTTATTTTATAAAATATATGAATTATTTATTTATTTGTTTATTTTAATCTTATTTTTATTTATATATTATAAAACTTTTTTTTCTGTAAAGATTTCTACAAACCCATTTGTCTTAGGATATTTGGGATGTTCACTACAAAGTTCAGTGGAAAATCCAAATGTGCCTTTTCCAGTTAAACATGGTGCTGATATTAAAATAGACACAAAAGACATTTGTTAAACCATCTGAAGGCTCTCTTTACAGACTGTGACATCATCAGTTAGCTGGGCTTGTTTTTGGATCCCTCTGAGCCGACAGAATATTTATTTGCCATTTATGACGCAGATTATGCAGCGACCCAAAAGTCTTCTTAACACTCCCATCTGTTGAAAGCACGCCTTGGTTGTTTGATTATTTCCTTGTGAAGGATAGAACACAAAAATGCATGTATGGAGTTTTGTTTGCGAAACACGTTAGCAACTGCATAACAATGTCCTAACGTCATGTCAGTGAGGCAAACACCACTGACGTTCTCTTCAATGGAGAGGAAAACACACAGTAAACACACAGCTGTCCTTCACACATCTGCCAAACACACATTCCCCATGGAAAGGCAGTGAGGAAATTGAGCACAATGATGTAGAGATTCTATAGTGACATCATAGCGGAACTTAGTAGAGAGTTTTACAATCTGTCTTTTGTAATCTGCAGAATATTCCATCGGAATGAATGGGTCACTATGGAGACCTTGGAGTTTTGTACTGTATGTGTGTGTATTTACACTACCGGTCAAAAGTTTGGAATAATTAAGAATTATTCCAAACTTTGCTCACTAAGGCTGCATTTATTGAAAACAGTAATATTATTAGAATTTAAAATAACTGTTTTCTTTCTGAATATATGTATGTAATTTATTCCTGTGAATTTATTCCACAAAAATCTGAAGCAGCACAACTGTTTTCAACATTGATAATAATCAGAAATGTTCCTTGAGCAGCAAATCAGCACATTAATGATTTCTGAAGGATCATGTGACACTGAAGACTGGAGTAATGATGCTGAAAATTCAGCTTTGATCACAGGAATAAATTACATTTTACTATATATTCACATTTAGTATAGCTATTTTAAATTGTAATAATATTTCACAATTTTTACTGTTATGCTGGTAATATAATTTGTAATGATGCATTTGGAAAAACACTAGTTTTAACAGACCTTTGAACCCCACTGCACAGCACGTGTATCTATATCATGCATCATCTGTGCGATTAATCACTCAATATTTCCTCTCTGTCCTCAGGAGAATGTTTCTCTGGCTGATATTCTGTGTCTGAGGGATAGCGGGCTGTCGGAGCAGGAGTTGTGGGCGGTGTGTGTGGAGTGTGTGCATTCTCTACAGAGCATCGCCCTCTCTCCGCTCTTTCACACCCTCTGCGTAACGCCCGACACGCTGGCCTTCAACGCTCACGGCAACGTGTGTTTCATGGAACAGCTCAACGGTGAGTCATCAGCTTCATGAGTCAAACTAACACACACAGTGTTTGCCTGGCTTTCTTGAAATACTGCTTTTAATGTGCATCTCTACAAATGGATGGTTTTGACAGACGTGCTCTTTTGAAAGTGAGAGCGCTCTGTCTTTATAAAGCTGGGAGAGTGTGATTTATTTCATGTGCATCTCACAAGTGTTGGTGTGTTTCAGTGCTATTGTGCAGTCGGATAATGGGGGCATTCATTTGCATAATTATTAACATATACGACGCCCTCCCACGAGTGTGGAATTTCTGCGGTAAAGCATTAATAATGTGCATTTTGTGACAGTCTATAACCTCTGAGATAAACATTTGGAAATTAAATGAGAGTCAGGATCATGTTAAGATAAAACTGGTATAGCGTAAAAAAAATGACTGTAAATGTAAAAATGCTGTTAAATTGTTACTTTAACATACATGGTGTAAAATTGTAAATAGTTTAACATTGCATTATATGTAATTTGGTGACATTTTACAAAAGGTTCCATTTGTTAACATTATTTAACTACATTGGGTAACTAATGGGGCCTTATAGTAAAGTGATACCTGTAATTTTACTGTAAAATACTGTCAAATGTATGGTTTTGGTGAGGAAAAACTATAAATTACTATATAATTTATTGTGAAAAGCAGTAAAAGGACATTACCAGAAGTGCCTGCAAACAAATGTACTGCTCATTGCTAGTTTATGTTAATTAATGCATTAACTAATGGGACCTTAAAGTGTTAACTGTGATTTTACTGCAAAATACTGTCAAATATATGCTTTTGGCGAGTAAAAACTATGAATTACCATATAATTTATTGTAAAAAAAAAAAAAAAAAAGGAAATTCCCAGAAGTCCCTGCAAACAAATGTACTGCTCATTGCTAATGTTAATTAATGCATCAACTATAATGGGACCTTAGAGTAAAGTGTTAACTGTAATTTTACTGTAAAATACTGTCAATTATATGGTTTTGGCAAGTAAAAACTATGAATTACCATATCATTTATTGTGAAAAGCAGTGAAAGGACATTGCCAGGAGTCCCTGCAAACAAATGTACTGCTCATTGCTAGTTTATGTTAATTAACGCATTAACTAATGTGACCTTAGAGTAAAGTGTTAACTGTAATTTTACTGTAAAATACTGTCAATTATATGGTTTTGGCAAGTAAAAGAGTTACCATATAATTTACTGTGAAAAACAGTAAAAGGACATTCCCCGTGTGACAGATCACATATGATTATAGTTTTGTTTCTTCTTATTTTTATCATCAGCACATTATGTTGTTTTCTGTTACAATGTAGAATAAACCAGCACAAATATGCCATCCCGTAATACCTGTAACATCAGGTCTCGGGATACTGAAGGAGAACGTTCAAATGAGAACTACATAAAAACTACCAATGGTTTTATCCTCTAGTTCTGTTAGCAGCAGCCCATTTCATACACACTGAATGTCATTCTCAAAGGCCATAACGTATACTTTCTAAATATACTGGTGCGTTCCTCTGCTCATGTAGTTTCTGGAGGATCTGACATATTCAGGAGGAGAAAGCCTGACCTATTTAACGGATCCAAACTCTACAGAATTGTCTGGAGGAGAGCGTCTCTTCTGCCCGTGCCCTAGTTAGACAGCGAGACGCTGCAGCAGAAGCTCCTCTGTGGACTTAAACACTTATTCACAGAGAGAAAGCCACTATATAATTACACATCACAGAGCTTTCATACTCTGGGTTTTTCACATTTCAACCCACAGATATTATGACTTCTCTTTTTGAGATTGTTTTATTAGTTGAGTGAATTATATATATATATATATATATATCAGATCAATCACCTAACACTAAGTATTAAACACCAGTGTGTCGTCATGCAGGATTTGTGCTGCAAACATGAATAATTCCTCAAATCATTCGTGTTTTTGAGGAGAGTGTGCTGCTACTTTAAAGTGCCCCATTATGCTTTTTTGGATATGACCTTTCATGTAGTGTGTAATACAGATCTGCCGAATTTCAAAGATCAAATGCAGATAAATGTAGTTATTGTCTCCTAAAAGAAAGAAGCGATTCTGAACTGCCTGAAACGATTCGTCAGTAATTCCAGTCTTACTTCCTGCACGAACCTATGGTTTATAACAAATTTGCATAATGCCCCCCCATTGGCTGCCAGCGAACAGCATCTCCTTTGCCCCGCCCTCAAACACTGTAGTTGTAGCTGAGACTGGAAGGTCAGAATCAATGTTGGCAGCATATATTTTGAAAACAACAGAGGGCCTAACACAGATCCTTGCTGCACTCCATAATTGACTGATGTTATCTTAGATTTGTTTATAACATAATTTTAATAATATTCTTGCAGGTTCATAGTTTTAATAATTGTGTAATAATAATTTTATATTTCATGTTTTGTCCAGATGGAGGCCATTCATTTTTTTTTTTTTTTTACATATTTATAAATACAAAAATATTTGTTTGTGTTGTTCATGTCGAGAAGATGCTGTTTTCTGCTGCCAAAGCAAATCCACTTTGATGGGATTGATACGGTGAAACCAACGCCATCATTACTGTTCGTATCACTGTGTATCAAGTGTGGAGGAAGAGCTGAAATTCAGATATGCTAATAAGCCTTTTGTTTCCCACCAATCACAACAGACTGTGCCGTCTAACCAATCAGAGCAGAGCAGACTCTCAGAAAGGAGGGGTTTAGAGCAGGGCTAGATTTTCCTCATATTGTGACATAGGCAAAAGAAATTTTTGGGCCCCCCCAACAAATGGAGTTACAAGGTTTTTGACCACATACGTGTTTTGTCCATTAGAACGGCCACATCTGAGGCAGTAAGTGAGTATCGCATTAGGTTTGCATCAAATTATAGGTTATAAAGTTTATTGTAGCTATGTAGGTGCAGTTTTTTCAGTCATTTGGCCAAAATCTCATGTTATATAAGGCTATTTAAGACAGTGTTGACTATGACTTGACAACAAATGCTAAACTAAGACACCCTTCTCCGTTTCTCAAATACATTAGTCTTTAAATATACAGTGTTTCTGCAGAAAAGAAAATGCCGTACTTATTCAAACAACCAGTTCTTAATTAACCATTGCATTGCAAACAAGCAGAGATGCTCCAAAATGTGTGCAGCAGGTTAAATATTTGCAAAACCCACAGACAGACATAAAGGGTGACCAGTAGTAATGATTTATGGACCAAATTACAAAATATGGAGATGGAAATATGGTTTCTGCCCAAAATTTTACATTTTGTTATTGCATAATGCATAAATCCAGCCCTGGTTTAGAGAGGCCAAATCCTTGATCAAACTGTTTGAGACACTGTGAGAAAATCTGTAGATATTATGAGAAAATTAAAATGTTTTTGATGCATATATTGTAGGAGACTCCATAACAAAATTAGGAGCCTTTAAAATAGCATAATAGGGGCACTTTAAGTGATTACGTTTTAGTGATCATGTGTACCATTTTTAGCTGGTGAATACAGAAGTTGCATTTAATATTCAGTGTTGCATCAGTGTTTTCTAGTGATTGAACCCATAACCTTGGTGTTTTTAGCTCACAGTTTTTTACATGTGGCCTTTGCATGGACGAGCACCACCCGCATTCGAAGTGTTTGATTTCTCTTCTGTCATGTGCCTTTTCTCAGATGATCCTGAAGGCTGTTTCGTTCCTCCAGAGTTGGATAAGACTGGAAGCACATTTGAGGTGAGGATGAATCCTGGAACTGTTTGAACTTGTTATGAATATTATAACGCTGATGCTAAAGGCCTGAAAGACCAACACAAAGGGCACATAAAAAAAATTGCATTTGCATTAAACATTTTTTTCCAGATGGAGGCCAGTTTTTTTTTTTTTTTTTTTTTTGGCATCATATAACAATTTTAATATATTTTTTGCATGTTCATAACATAATTTTAATAATGTTTTTTTTTCCATAGTCAATAACATAATTGTAATAATTTTAATTTCATACTTGAGTTTTAGGGTAACTTTGTTCTGTCCTGGGCCTACAGATATAAATAGATAGAAATATCCTTTGTTTTATTTCTTAAACTAATAAATAAAATAAAAACTAATTACATTTTCTATTGTACAAAACTATCTCATATACATATACCAGAGTAATACCATGGTATTTCATTGGAGTACCATATAAATGCCATTTCTGTATTTCCAGCAGTAGATCATGGCACAAGTAATGCTGATAAGGTCGTGGGTTTGATTCCCAGGGAATGCATACATTGTATACCTTTAATGCAGTGTATGTCACTTTGGATAAAAGCATCTGCCACATGCATTAATGTAAATGTAAAATACCATGCAAGATATTATAATATTTTCATTGCACCATGGTAGTTTTGTTTGTATCAACCATGTTGGGCGTGAAAAATATGTACATCAAGTTGCACATTTTGTGTTTCCGCTTTGATAAACTTTAGAAAAAATGTTTAGACTATAATATTATAGATCATAAAATATATCTGGATTGAGTGTCACACATATGATTCATGAGCCCTGGGGACTGTGGTTTGTTAGCCAAAACGCTGAACTTCCAGCTTATTACGCACAGTAACACGAAGACTTGCCATAATACCATATGCAAACAACCTACTAGCTTCTACGTGATACATATATAATCCATAAGGCTTTACTGTCCTAAACATCAGAATATAAAAACCACAAGCCAGAATTACTGTAGGCGGTTTGCATTTCTGAAATGAAAACACCTTATGTAATGCTCTTTTCATCTGGGAATGAACAACCTTTTATTTTAAACACACCTTAATCATATTTTCTGAAATACTGATGATCGGATGCATGTTGGCATCAGGTATAATCACAAGATTTTTTTTGATGAGTCTTACCTGCTTGAGATTCTGTTGTTTGCAACATTTCTGATCGTCTTTTCATGGAAAGGCTCAATCATTATTTTTCGTCAGGTTTGATGGACATCAGCTGCTTCAGAGTCGATGCTGCTGACCGAATGAGATGAAAATATAGTCTGAATGGAACTCTTATTGTAAAAACTGAAACATTATTTTAATAATATTTTTTACATGTTCCTAACATAATTTTCATAATTTTGTCATTTTATACTTCATAGAGGCAGTATTGAAAACAACAGAGGGCCTAACACAGATCCTTGCTGCACTCCATAATTTACTGATGTTATCTTAGATTTGTTTATAACATAATTCTAATAATATTCTTGCAGGTTCATAGCATAGTTTTAATAATTGTGTAATAATAATTTTATACTTCTTCTTTTTTTTTTTTTTTCCAGATGGAGGCCACTCTTCTTCTTTTTTTTTAAGTAATTTAAATATTTTTTTTGTAGGTTCATAACATAATTTTAATAATTTTGTAATTTTAATTTTATACTTCATATACACTTAATTTTTTTTTCAGATGGAAGCCAGTCTTTTTTTTTTTTTTTTTTCAAAACATAATTTTAATAATTTTGTAATAATGATTTTATACTTCATTTTAATACTTCATATACTTTTTAGATGGAGGCGAGTCATGTTCATGACAAAATTGTAATATTTTTTGCATGTTCATAGCATAATTTTAATAATATTCTTGCAGGTTCATAACATAGTTTTAATAATTGTGTAATAATAATTTTATACTTGATGTTTATACTTCATATACTTTTTTTTTTTTTTTTTTTACATTTTTATAACAATTTTAATAATATTTTTTGCAGGTTCCTAACATAATTTTCATAATTTTGTCATTTTATACTTCATAGAGGCAGTATTGAAAACAACAGAGGGCCTAACACAGATCCTTGCTGCACTCCATAATTGACTGATGTTATCTTAGATTTGTTTATAACATAATTCTAATAATATTCTTGCAGGTTCATAGCATAGTTTTTGTAATTGTGTAATAATAATTTTATACTTCGTTTTTTTTTTTTTTTTTTTTTTTTTTTCTAGATGGAGGCCACTCTTCTTTTTTTTTTTTTTTTTAATTATTTAAATTTTTTTTTTTGTAGGTTCATAACATAATTTTAATAAGTTTGTAATTTTAATTTTATACTTCATATACACTTTATAACAATTTTAATAATATTTTTTGCAGGTTCCTAACATAATTTTACTTGTAATTTGTATTTTATACTTCATCTTTATACTTCATATACACTTCATTTTTTCAGATTGAAAGGCAGTCTTTTTTTGCATTTTCATAACATAATTTCAATAATATTTTTGCAGGTTCATAATATATCGCTATAATTTGTGTAATTTTAATTTTTATACTTTATATACACTTAATTTTTTCAGATGGAGGCAAGTTTTTGCTTTTTTTTGCATGTTCATAACAATATTTTTATAATAAATTAATAAATAATAATAATTTAATTTTATACTTTATTGTAAGGGTGACTTTGTTGCATGAAAAATAGTCTTTGTTTTATTTAATAAATTAATAAGTAAAATAAAAATGAAATAAATATACATTTTCTTTTGTATAAGTCACAATGATGCATTACAGCTTCATATTACAGATTTCATCTAGTGCACCAAACACAGGTTTGCAAACTGAAAATAGTGTGTAAATGTTGGCAAGAAAATGTTGTTTGTGGTGGTTTTTGTAATATTAGTTTCCACTTCTCTGAGGATCAGGTTTTTAAAAGCACCGGGGAGTTAATATTTGATCCCTTAGATATGTTTAAGATGTACAGTTTTTTTAATGTGATTTAATTAGCATCATTCTCTCCTTCAGGGTCACATGTTCTCATTAGGCTCCACCCTCTCGGCCGCGCTGGATTTCATCACGGATGTGGAGCTGCAGGTGGAGCTGAGCGAAGAGAGCAGGTGTTTGCTGAAGCAGATGCAGCGAGAGAAACCTGACGATCGACCACGACTCCAGGTTCACTAGTCTGTGAAGTTTACAGAGGAGTCTGAAAGTCTGAGACCACTAGTGAAAATACTTCTGCTTTTAGTATTTTTAAATTATAAACTTTTTTTTTTTTAATTCTATACATATTATATTTATATTAACAGCATAAAAATGTGATGGATATCAGCTGAGACCATTAGTGAAAATACTTTTGCTTTTATTTTTTTTAATTAACATATTATTTTTATATTAACAGCATTATTAACAGCATAACAATTTAATGGACATCAGTTGCAAAGGCTGCATATTAAAACATAATTGTAATAGATTTTTGCATGTTATTTGCGTAACTTTATTAATTTTGTAATTTTAAGCTAAAAGTCTGAGACCACTAAAATACTTCGGCTTTTTTTTATTTTAACAGCATAACTGTAATTTGATTGCAACATAAACGTACACAAACAAGCACTGGATTTGATGTGAACAAATCCTGATGATCATGTTTGTTGACCTTTTCTAACGTCCATTAAATGGAGAATGTTCTTGAGCGCTGTCTTGTGGTTATTCAGAGCTAGTGCACTGAAATAAAAGCAGTTGCTCTGAAACACAACAGCCGCCCCCATAGACTCAGATTAGTCATGGATCTACACTACAGTGCCAACTGCACTCTTTACCAGTCCATTTCTCCAGTGTGACAGACGCTGATGTGCAGCCAGATCTCTGCTTCAAAGCCCTCCATCTGACAGCTGTGAACAATCACAAGAACGAAGCTTTACTGAGCTGAAGTGCATGCTGATGGCTGAGACTGACCACTGCTGACAGGAGTAGAGAGTGTTACAGGAAACACACTTGCACAAAACTGAGATGATATTTGAATCGTCTGTTTTACAAGTAGTAGCTATAAATGTTTAATGGAACTCACGCTGACCTTCCAGGAATAATAAAATATCCAATAAATTTGTTCTGGATTCTATAAAACTTTTTTGCCAGCTGAACCTCTGAGATTTTAAGTTAATACTTCAATAATTTAACAACACGTTTACTCAAATTCACATGATATGCACATAAAAAAAACTGTAAAAAGTGTAAGATTGACTCTTTATGAACTTCTATGACTTTCTGAGGAGAATTAAATACTTAAAATGTATGATATAAACTGTTTAAGGGTCATTGGTCTTTAGGAGGCAGATTTCCCTCTTTGTCTAATGATATGTGTGACTAACATCACCTCTTATTTTGACAGGATATTCTCTCTCAGGCGGAGGCTGTACTCGGTGAAGTCTCGCCCACAACCGTTTGCCGGAAACTCTCTGCTATTGGCCGAAGAGTTCTGTCCATAGAGTCCGTCGCTAATTTCCAAGGTTTGATTCCATAGTTGTCTCATAATGTGGCAGCCCTGATGGTTTATCCAAAAATGTAAAATTTAAATAAATAAATAATTTTAAAAAATTAAACTCTTTTAAACAATTATTTAAAAAAAAAAAAAAAAAAAAAAAAAAATTCAAATGATTAAAAATAGTAAAAAATAGAATAAATAAAAAAAAAAAAAAAAAAAAAAAAAAAAATATATATATATATATATATATATATATATATATATATATTTTATTTGTTTACTTGCATGCCATATGACCATTAACTGATATCAGAGAATAATAAATAATAAAAATTAATAAATACAAACATTTACCTGCATGTCATGGAATCTTTAATTGACATCAGAGAATAATAAATAGCAAAAATATAATAAATAATAAAAAAAATAATAAGAATATGTGACCATTAACTGACATCAGAGAATAAATAACAAAAAATGCATGTCGTTTACCTGCATGTCGTGAGATCATTATTTGACATCAGAGAATAATAAATAATAAATAATATAATAAATAGTTAAAAAATAAAACAAATATTTTATTTGTTTGCTTGCATGTCATGAGACCATTAAGTGATATCAGAGAATAATAAATAATAAAAATTATTAAATAATAGAAAGAATCGACCTGCATGTCTTGTGATCGTTAATTGACATCAGAGAATAATAAATAACAAAAAATGTAATATATAATAAAAAATAAGGTGACCATTAACTGACATCAGAGAATAACAAAACTATAATAAATAATTTTAAAGATAACTGGTTTTAAACAATTGTTTTTTAATTATTATTTTTTCAAACATTTAAAATAAAACACTTAAAAATAATAAATAATAAAAATTGAATACATTTTTTTTTATTTGTTTACTTGTATGTCATGTGACCACTAACTGACATCAGACAATAATAAAAATTGTATATATATATATATATTTATTTATTTATTTATTTATTTATTTTTACCTGCATGTCATGTGAGTGTTAACTGAAAACCATGAACGTGAATTGTTTGTTGTTAAATTATTGAAATATTCAAATAAAATCTCAAGGATTTCAAGTAAATATTTAGGTTTGGCTGATAAAAAAGTTTGGGAATGGCTGCTCTTGTATCTCACATAGTCAGATCTTTCTATTTGTTCGCAGATGTATCCAATTTCCATTTTCTGGATTACAAAGCTTTAAGATCAAACTCCATGGAGAATCACACCAGCGATCGTACCATGATCAGAAACTACTCGGCCGATTCATGCGACGGGGAGGAGCTGCTGCTGAAGCGCAGGGGTCTGGTCTGTAACGGATCGCCTTGGTCCGGAGCTTCGGTTGGACTCAGGGAAGATGAGCCTTCGCCGGACAGCCGGTCTCAGAACAGTTCTCCAGTGCACAGGAGGAGTCAAGAGAGGAGGCCTGGGAGAGCGAAGAGAGCCCTCAACCGCTCCTGCTCCGTCCCAGACTCCAACAACCCTCCGGCGTTCAGTCCTCCCTCGCACGCACCCATCAGCATGCTGGTGGCTGACCTCTCCGAGATCACAGAGGACGAGAGCATGCCAGCCGGCTGGAGCGGGAGACTGCGTCGGGCCAAACCAGAACAGGCCACGAGGAGTTCAGACTCAGGTGGAGAGGAATTATGTGTCCCGTCTGTAGATGCAACAGTCGAACCTGATGCACACGAGACAGATCAGAGCGGCGCTGGAGACACTCAAACCCCGACATCTCTGGAAGACGGAGAAACTTACGCAGACGCTGGTCTGTGCAGCTCTAACCACATGAACAAATCTATATTGTGCCTGAATGAGGAATATCAGAATGAGGTTTGTTTGTTGATACAGAACGGCCAAAATGTTCTATTTTATTTAAGGCAAAACACTACAGGCATTTTTTTTCATGCACTGGTCATTATTGAGATTTTAGTCTATTTTACTTCCATAACTTGTGTTCTTTCAGACTAGTGGAAAGAAAACATCCAAAAAATACACATTTAAGTGTTTTAACATATTTTAAAGGGGACCTATTATGCCCCTTTTACAAGATAATATAAGTCTCTGGTGTCCTCAGAATGTGTCTGTGAAGTTTCAGCTCAAAATCCCCCACAGATCATTTATTATAGCTTGTCAAATCTGCCCCTATTTGGGTGTGAGCAAAAACACGCCGTTTTTGTGTGTGTCCCTTTAAATGCAAGTGAGCTGCTGCTCCCGGCCCCCTTTCTAGAAGAGGGCGGAGCTTTAACAGCTCAGACTTCGGTTACTCAACAAACAAAGCTGGAGAATCTCACACAGCTAAAATGAGGATTGTCAGTAACGGTGTTCAGCCTTACATTGTTCAAACCGGAGTCGACACTGATGGAGAGACTCAGGAAGAAGTTACAACCTTTAGACGTTTCTGAATGGTTAGTGGATAAATTTATGTAGTTGCTGTGGAGTTGATTCAACTCATTGACTAGCATGTGGCGTCATGTTAATCTTTTGTGCAAATCCAGTGTTGAATTGACCCTCGTTTGTGAAGCAGTCCGGCGTAAAATGACGGCATGGCAACAACACTCTACTACAACAACTCTTCCTCTTCTCTAAAGCAGCCCAACATGTCCTCACCCCCTTTGTTGTGTGTTCTTGGGGGCGGGGTTTATGTAAATTTTAGGGTTTGTGATGTCACTAACCCGGTAAGAAGCTCGTTGTAGTCCTTAAACAGCGATTTATGTAAAAGATAATATCTCCCTTTGCATTGAACTTTGAGCGTCGTAACTTTGCGATGTTGTTTATGATCAAACAGCAACATTACACACTAACTAAAGTTAAAAATCATAATCAAGGACTCCTTTAACATAACATTTAAGAAAAAATACAAAACAATTGTGATTAATCAGCTGGGGGAGTATGGTGATACAATTTTAGCACTTTGAAAGTGTAATAAAAAGAAGTGTGTTGATGTAAAATGAATGAGAAATATTGTTGATATTGTTTTATGTTTGTTTCCCAGTGGATGTCCTTGCGGGAGCTGCTGTCGCTCTCTGCTCGGCCTTTCTCAGTGAATGAGCTCTGGGCTTTATGCTACACGTGTCTCTCCACGCTTCAGACATACATCGACCTCCCAGGTCAGTCGTGTGCATCATAGAGTCTTTACTTTGCCTTTATGTTAATGCAACATTATGCAGTGCTTTACAGAGGCAATGCTTTTCTATAGTGCACATATGCAGTTGACATTCCTATAAATTTTAACTTAAAATCTTGAATGTTGAACCTAGAAGTGTTATACCAACATCCCAATTTAACAAAAACTAATGGCAGTATTTACTTGGCAGTTGTTTGCAATTGTATGATCTGTGGTATGTGTTTGAGAAAAATAACTGTTCTCTGTTACATTAGATTATCTTTGTCTGGACTCTGTGTATGTGGGCAGTGAAGGAGAGATGCTGTTTTTGAGACCAAAAAACTCAGGTACAAGCTCTAACATCTCATTTACAATGCATAATGTTAAATGCAAAATAAAACAGCTTAAGTAAATGCAATTGTTATAATTGATATCAGTTCATTAATTTTGTTCCGGTTGTTCTTCTCAGTCTCTTGTGATGCATTTTTCCTGGCTCCTGAATTTCAAGAACATGGAATTGTGACGGAAAAGGTTTGTTACTATTGCAACCACTTTCTAGTAGCTACACATTGTTGTGTATTTAAATCGATGTGATTTTGCAGTGTTTTTTTGCTGGTTTCTAGGCATGTGTGTATGGGGTAGCAGCTGTCCTCTGGGCTACAGCCAAGTTTAATTTATCTCCTAATCAAAAGCTGGCCATGCCGAGAAAACTCAAGAGACTTCTGCTTGAGATGGCCAAAAGAACTCCAATCGAAAGACCTTCTATTGAAATGGCCAAAAAGGTACTTGAGAATGATCATTCATTATTTATTCATTTAAAACGTATTTTCTAGAGTCATATTTCACTCCAAATCCTAGGATAAGATTATATAAGAGAATGTATTAACATGAATATATTTTTTACAATGTTTAATAATCTTTGTCAATGTTAATAAAAATACAGTTGTTCATTGTTTTTAACTAATTAACTAATGTTAAGAGTAACTTATAACTAATATTTGAATGAAAGAAATATTGATTTTAATAATTCATGATTTTTTGAATTGCAGTCAAGAGAATTTGGGGCAGAATTGTCCTGAAAATAATGTCGCAATGTAATTAAAGTCTTAATGGACGTACAACAGGCTTCATTTTCTTTATGCATTGAATGCATTTCTTGTTTTTTAATCCAAACACATTGTGTTTTCTCTCATAACTCGTGAATTCAGTCTGTTTACGTGTGGTAATGTGGTTTATGTCTGCTGTTATATTTCAGTGTTGCTGTGACTATCTCTACCGCCAGGGAACTGATGCAGAGAGTGTGTGGACGCAGCTCATCAGCCGAGTACACCAGGTGAAGCGTCACACTTCATTTCACCGGAGGATCTGTGCAGATGCAGATCTGATGGGAACGGGTCACGCAGGGGCAGGATTTGATCAGTCCTGTGATTCCTTTTCAGTTTCATAGAGTGTCTGTTCTTTGTGCGTTTTACTACGGAAACTTGTTTCCACCATGGAAGGTAACTTTTTATCTCCCAATTCTGACTTTTTTCTCAGAATTAAATGGAATAATGAGTTATAAAGTCAGAATTGTGTGAAATAAAATCAGAATTGCCAGTAATAAACTTGGAATTGTGAGAAATAAACTAGGAATTGTAAGACAAATAAAGTCAGAATTGCAAGAAATAAACTCGGAATTGCCAGTAATAAACTTAGAATTGCGAGAAATATAGCCAGAATTGCCAATAATAAACGTGGAAATTTCAAGAAATAAACTTGTAATTGCGAGAAATAAACATAGAATTGTGAGAAATAAAGTCAGAATTGTGAAAAAATAAACTTGGAATTACGAGAAATAAAGTCAGAATTGCCAGTAATAAACTTGGAATTGTGAGAAATAAAGTGGGAATTGCGAGAAATAAAGTCAGAATTGTGAGAAATAAACTTGGAATTGCGAGAAATAAAACTTGGAATTGCAAGAAATAAACTTGGAATTGCGAGAAATAAACTTGGAATTGCGAGAAATAAAATCGGAATTGCGAGACAAATAAAGTCAGAATTGTGAGAAATAAACTTTGAATTGTGAGAAATAAAACTTGGAATTATGAGAAATAAAGTCAGAATTGCCAGTAATAAACTTGGAAATTTTAAGAAATAAACTTGGAATTGCAAGAAATAAACAGGGAATTACGAGAAATAAAGTCAGAATTGCGGGAAAAAAAAAGAACAACAACTTGGTATTGCGAGAAATAAAGTCAGAATTGCGAGAAATAAAGTCAGAATTGTGAAATAAAATATTGCAATTACCTTTTCAGTTTTTTATTCCATAGCGGAAACAAGCTTCCATATTTTATCAGCTGTCTGTGTCACAGAAACATTGTCTCTGCCTGAATCTGCCCATCCTTCTGCTGCATTAAACATGCCAGTCCAGTGATATCAGCGGCAAACAGACGCCCCTGTAGGCGCCGGCCCATCTAAAGTCATTCCTGTCTTGTTTGCACATTTTTTTTTACTCCAGTTTCCGGATAGTCGTGAATTGATTCTTCATGAGACTTCCCAGAGGAATGCTATTGTTCAGAGGTTGATCTTTCATATCTCAGGAGACTCTGTTTAAGTATCAACTTTCCCTCAAATGTTTCTTCTGAAATTCAGTAGACAAATTAAAAACAGAAACAAATGAAGAGTAAATTCCAGCTAATCTCATAAATGTCCAAACGCTCTTCTGTAACTCTTTCCTGTCTTAATGCATGAACTTCAGTAAACAAGTTTCTCATAACAAGTACCATTTTCATTGAAGGCATTCGATGGGAATAGAGGTACAGAGGAATCATCTTCTCCTGAGTGTGCTGAAAACCCCTCTGACCCACACTTGGGAGAAGTTAAGACAGGTGCGAGTCATTCTGTCAATCTACATTTTTAACATTTCAGATTAAATAGATTAAACTCTCACAAAACCTGTCAAGAATATTGTCAGGTCATATTTCACCCTAAAAATCAAGAGAAAGAAATTCTACTGCTCATAAAGAAAGCCTGTATTATCTTTATAACAATTAAGCACATTTACCCACACATTCTTTGTAATATAATCTGAAAAGAATTTCATATTATTGTAATTTTAAAAAAAAATGTATATGCACTATTGTTCAAAAGTTCGGGGTGGGTTCTGCTCACCAAGACTGCATTTATTTGATAAAAAGTACAGTAAAAACAGTGAAATATTATTAAAATTTAAAATAGCTGTTTTCTATGTGAATATATAGTAAACTGTAATTTATTCCTGTGATCAAAGCTGAATTTTCAGCATCATTACTCCAGTCTTTAGTGTCACATGATCCTTCAGAAATCATTCTAATGATGATTTGATACTCAAGAAACATTTCTGATTATTATCAGTGTTGAAAACAGTTGTGCTGCTTCATATTTTTGTGAAAACCATATTATTATTATTATTATTATTATTTTTAAATAGAAATCTTTTGCAACATAAATGTCTTACAGAATCCGCAAAGTGTTAATTATTTTAACAAAATAAGAGGGATTGTAAAAAACGCATGTCATTTTTTATTTAGTACTGTCCTTAATAATATAGTTCACATAACAGATTACATATAGTCCACAAGACAAACTAATAGCTGAATTTGAAGATCAGGGTAATATTAAAATAAAGTCATATTGCAAAAAAGTGCATTAGTGGTCATAAAATAGGATTCCTTTTCATTATGTAAAATTTCTTATTTTTAAAATTATTTTCTATTTTTTTTTTTTTTTTTTTTTTTTTTTTTTACAATTTATTATTATATTTAGTATTATTTAAATTAGTTTTATTTTTTACATTTTTGTTTGTTTTATTATTTTTACATTTAACATTTTTTTACATTTTACTATTTTTGTATTATTTAAATGTTTTTATTTTTTCATTTTTAACTGTATTTTGCTTTATTATTTTTGTTTTTTTACAGGTTATTATTATTTTTAGTATTATTGTAATTATTTTATTTTTACATTTTTGCACTTTTTTACATTTTATTGTTTTTGTATTATTGTAATTTATTTTATTATTTTTTTCATGTTTTTTTTTGTGCTATTATTTTTTACATTTTATTGTTATTTTAACAATATTTTACTTTTTTATTTTACATTTTATTATTATTTTATTTTAAAATGGATGCATTGCAGTAATGAGAATATGAGGGGAAATGTGCTTTTGCTGTTAAAATAAAGTCATATTGCAAAAAAGAGCATTAGTGGTCCTAAAATAGGATTCCTTTTCATTATGTAAACTTTCTTATTTATTTTATTTTGGGGTGAAATGTGATCCACACATGTTTTCATGATATCCACCCTGTTTTGTAATAACTGTTCAAGTGTGTGTGTTGGCCGAATGTGAAGATACTGTACATTTGTGTGGCATTAATCTGCAGGTCTGTGTGCTTGTGCTCAGGTTTTGTCCCGTTGGCCTGCGAGGGCAGGTTGGACCCTGTAATTGGTCCTGTTCCTCATAATTACCCAGTATCCTCCACCACCATCAGTCTGCCCGAGGCCTTCACCTCTCCTGCTACACACTTCAGCCCTATAGTACTGACCCAGGAGGAGGTCATTCATCAAAACACCCTGACTCGCCCTCAGTCCGAGCTGTAGGTCTATTGTTGCACTTTTTTATTGTCTTTTCCCCGTCACATTAGTGATTATCCATTTAAACTTCTATAACTTTTTTACACTTTTATTTTTTGAAGTGCTTTCACAAGTTTTTTCCCAAGTTTAGGATCTAATGTTCTTGTTTATTTTTAAGGATTGTCAGTGGACGCATCACAGATGAAACTATGGTTCCAGAGCCAGAAGAACAGGAAGAGAACGACACTGAGGATGATGGGATTGGGGGAGTTTTCTCTAAGGCGGATGTGGCCGGTTATTCATCATCATCCAGTTGTAAGACTCTTGTGATTTCACCGCCTCCAGTGATTCCCCAAATAACCAATGAAGAAATGGACAAACAGCCAAACTACCTCGCCCTACCATGTGATAATGGGATTTGTAACAATTTCCTGCTACAGCAAGACCCACAGACAGGACATCTGACCCTACTTCCTGTTCAGATCGCCGAGCTTCAGCCAATCACAGGCGTGGATCACTTCAGTGCAGAACCACTAAACATGAAACTACCAAATCCTTTATCTTCTGTAAAATCAGACGACACTATCAGGAATGAAAGAGGCTGTGTTTCCCACAGAGATAATGACTCTACAGTGTCTCCTGAAAGGGCTCTAAATATTACAGTTCAAGCCAACACTGCTCCTCACTGTATGAGTCACACGTTGACCCTGTCAACTTCATGTCAGAGATGCCCGTGCCTGCAGCGTCTCATTGACCTCCTCAGAGAAGAGTTTGCATTTGACGGCTACATGGAGAATGGAGTCGAAGATCTGGCTATGGGTAACTATTTATTTAAATCATTTTTGAACTTTTTGTTTTTATAACATTTTAACTTGACTATCAGTTTTCCCTTATTATTACTTATTGAAACATTTTTAAATCATTATTATTATTATTATTATTATGTTTTATTTTTAGTATTATTTTAATTGTTTTATTTGTTTTTTTTACATTTTACATTTTATTGTTGTTTTATTTTATTTTTTTAGATTTTTTTTACTATGGTTTTTTTTTTCATTTTTAACATTTTATTTTATTTTATTATTTTTACATTTCATTTTATTATTTTTCATGCTTTTTTACAATTAATTATTTTTTATATTGTTATAATTATTTTAGTTTTACATTTTGTTTTGTTTTATTATTTATATATTTTATTATTATTATGTTTTTTTTTACATTTTACTATTTTTGTATTTACATTTTATAATTTTTTCATTGTTAACTTTATATTATGTTTTATTATTTTTACATTTTATTTTATTATTTATTATTTATGATTTTTACAAGTTATTATTATTTTTTAGTATTGTTTCAGTTATTTTATTTTTATATTTTATTTTTTGGACATTTTTTACATTTTACTATTTTTGTATTATTTTAATTTATTTTATTATTTTTTCATTTTTTACATTTTATTTTGTGCTATTATTTTTTTTATATTTTATTGTTATTTTAATTTATTTTTACTTTTTAAACATTTTATTTACTTTTATTATTTTTACATTTTTTATTTTACATTTTATTATTATTTTATTTTTTCAGTTTAATGTACTTTACTTGCCTGTGTTAAAAATCACCCCCAACTCAATCTTTAATTCACAGATTTTTCTATTAATTAAGTCCAGGGGAGCTCAATCAAGAAATAAACTCAGGAACTTAAGCAATGTTCCTCTGAGTTTGTAAGAATAGGCCACATGTTTTCACATAGATTTTGCCTTAGTTTGAATTGTCAGGTCTTTGTCGCTGGAAGAGTCTTCAAGGACTCCCTCATGATTTTCTCTTTCTAGGAGAATACATCTTTTCCTTAAAAAACCTCCGGTTTGACACTTTTTGCCGAGCAGTAAGGGAGAAATTCTGCGATCTGTACTGGGAGCAGAAGCTGCTGTGTGACCTGCACCATCTGATTAACCACCGTTCATGTCATCCGTGAGTATGAAGATCTCTTTCATTCCCTTTAGCACCTTATTTACATCTGGAGCATTTGGTTCTAGATAAAACTGAAGAAACAGTCTCTGTGATATTCTGCTCTCTAGGTATGGCTCGGGTGCCTCCTTTAGTTTAACTCTGTGATTTTCTTCACCCATTTCATCATCTGCCAAAAATCATGCATCTGATTACTTAGTAAAATACACTGCAAAAAAGGATTTTCTTTCATAGTTTTTTTTGCATGGGGTCAAAAAATAAACTTAATTCAACAGGAAAACAAGTTTATTTTTCTTACTGCATGGACAGATATTTTTTCTTCTTGCAAGCATGAACTCACTTAATTTTAAGCATCAACTCATTATCTTTAGTCATTTTGCTTTTCAAGTAAATGTATCTTGATTTAAGGATAATTAGATATTGGAAAACAAAACAAAAATACTAAGAAAATCATTTAATGTTTCAATAATTTCATCAGCAGTCTATATCTGTAAGATAATATATCTTATAATATCATTATTATTAATTCATTGGCAGATTTTAGTTAGTTGTTCTTTAGTTAGCTATATATGTAAGATAATAAATCTTCTAATTTTATTATTAATTCATTGGCAGATTATAGTTAGTTACTTAGTTGGTTAATTAGATAGTTAGTTAGTTAATTGTTATTTAGTTAGCCATATATGTAAGATAATAAATCTAATATTATTAATTCATTGGCAAATTTTAGTTAGTTAATTAGTTGTTAGTTGACTAGTTAGTTGCTAGTTAGTTAGTTAGTTAGCTATACCTGTAAGATAATATATCTTCTAATTTTATTATTAATTCATTGGCACATTTTAGTTAGTTGTTAGTTAATTAGTTTGTTGGTTAGTTAGTTGCTAGTTTGTTAGTTAGTTGTTAATTAGCTATGAAGATAATGTAAGGTAATACACTTCTAATTTTATTATTAATTCAATGGCAGATTTTAGTTAGTAAATTAGTTAGTTGGTTAGACAGTTGCTAGTTTGTTAGTTGTTAGTTAGCTATATCTATAAGGTAATATATCTTCTAATATTATTAGTTCATTGGCAGATTTTAGTTAGTTGTTAGTTACTTGGTTAATTAGTTAGTTGGTTAGATAGTTAGTTAGTTAGTTGTTATTTAGTTAGCTATATATGATAGTAAATAAATCTTCTAATATTATTATTAATTCATTGGCAAATTTTAGTTAGTTAATTAGTTGTTAGTTGATTAGTTAGTTGCTAGTTAGTTAGTTAGTTAGCTATACCTGTAAGATAATATATCTTCTAATTGTATTATTAATTCATTGGCAGATTTTAGTTAGTTGTTAGTTAATTAGTTGGTTAGTTAGTTGCTAGTTTGTTTGTTAGTTAGTTGTTAGTTAGTTAGCTATATCTGTAAGGTAATATATATCTTCTATTATTATTATTATTATTATTATTATTAATTTATTGGCAGATTTTAGTTAGTTTTTAGTTAATTAGTTGGTTAGTTAGTTAGCTAGTTAGTTAGTTAGTTGTTAGTTAGTTAGCTATATCTGTAAGGTAATATATATTCTAATATTATTATTAATTCATTGGCAGATTTTAGTTAGTTGTTAGTTACTTGGTTAATTATCTAGTTAGTTAGTCAATTAGTTAATTGTTATTTAGTTAGCTATATATGCAAGATAATAAATCTTCTAATATTAATAATTCATTGGCAAATTTTAGTTAGTTAATTAGTTGTTAGTTGATTACTTAGTTGCCAGTTAGTTAGTTAGTTAGCTATACCTGTAAGATAATATATATTCTAATTTTATTAATAATTCATTGGCATATTTTAGTTAGTTGTTAGTTAATTAGTTGGTTAGTTAGTTGCTAGTTTGTTTGTTAGTTAGCTATATCTGTAAGGTAATATATCTTTTATTATTATTATTATTAATAATTTATTGGCAGATTTTAGTTAGTTTTTAGTTAATTAGTTGGTTAGTTAGTTAGCTAGTTAGTTAGTTAGTTAGTTGTTAGTTAGCTATATCTGTAAGGTAATATATCTTCTATTATTATTATTATTATTATTATTATTATTATTAATTTATTGGCATATTTTAGTTAGTTTTTAGTTAATTAGTTGGTTAGTTAGTTAGCTAGTTAGTTAGTTAGTTAGTTGTTAGTTAGTTAGCTATATCTGTTAGATAATATATCTTCTAATTTTATTATTAATTCATTGGCAGATTTTAGCAAGTTAATTAGTTGTTAGTTAATTATTTAGTTGGTTAGTTAGTTGTTAGCTATATCTGTAAGGTAATATATCTTCTAATATTATTAATTCATTGGCAGATTTTAGTTAGTTAATTAGTTAATTAGAGATAAAGGAATCATTTATGTCTGGAGCACAAATGCTGCACAGAAATAGTGATGCTTATTGAACAGATCATATATTTAGGTTTGTTTTTCTGAAGGCTGAAATGAAAAACAGCCTGTGGCTTTGAATCTCAGTCACATGAGAGCTTCTCAATAAACCCTCAAGACACACATGCACATACATCCACTTCCGCTCCACTTATCATCAGTAATCAAGCCAAAATAATTTCAGACAATCAGTTTTCCAGAAAGGTCCCTATGGAAACAGATAGTCCTGAAGTGGACATTGAGAGTCCTCATTTCTCAGCTCTGGCTCATCTGCGTCTCCAGCCATCAGGTCAGAGGGCGTCACATGAAGGCAGAGAGAGCTGTGATGTTGGGAGACACAATAGTCTCTTTCTCATAGCCGGATCACATGCTGCCTGTGAGGGGAACAGACTGAAAAGGCTGTGGATGTTACAGACTCTCCCTGTACGCGGCGATGAGGTGTGAGGGGTTAAACAGCGATGCAGGTATTGTGAGAGAGGTGTGGACGTCACAGCAGGTGCTGGAGGTTTAGTCACGTCACTGAGCTTCAGATGAGCTAGAGCAAGCCTTGGATCAAAAGACACATTCTTAAAACTCTGCTAAAGCATAATGTTCCCTGGTAGGTGGTTTGGGGGAGAAATGGTTTAGTTGACACTTGAGTATTTAATTATTTATTTATGATAAATGTTTAGTTGACTATTATTTATTTATATATTTGTTTGTTTATGATAAATGGTTTAGTTGATTTATTTATCTATGATAAATGGCTTATTTGACTAATATTTATTTATGATAAATGGTTAAGTTGACTATATTTATTTATTTATTTATGATAAATGGTTTATTTGACTAATATTTATTTATATATTTATAATAAATGGTTTAGTTGGTTAATATTGATTTATTTATGATAAATGATTTAGTTGACTTTTATTTATTAATTTATTATAAATGGTTTAGTTGACTATTATTTATTTATTTATGCTAAATGGTTTAGTTGACGTATTTATTTATTATAAATGGTTTAGTTGACTATTATTTATTTATTTATGTATGATAAATGTTTAGTTGACTATTATTTATTTATTTATGATAAATGTTTTAATTGACTATTATGTATTTATTATTTATGATAAATGTTTAGTTGACTATTATTTATTTATTTTATAATGAATGGTTTAGTTGACGATTATTTATTTAGTTTTTCATTTATTTTGTATGTTTAGCTGACTGATATTTATTTATTTATTTATTTATTCATATATATTATTTATAATAAATGGTTTAGTTGAGCATTATTTATTTATTTATGATCAATGTTTAGTTACTTAATATTTATTTATGATAAATGTTTAGTTGACTATTATTTATTTATTTATGATAAATGGTTGACATTATTTATCGATTTATTTATTGTGTGTCTTGCAGTCTGTATCTGTACAGACTAGAAAATATTTTTCTAAATCTGTGTTGTTGTTTTTTTACGTTTTTTCTAAGCATCCTTAAAACAAGATAAATCTGGTGAAGAAGCGAAACTGTATAAGATAATATATCTTGAATTCAATGTTTTTGTAATTAATTGGCAGATTTGATTTAGTTAATTGGTAGACCTTGCTTTCTGTATCTGTACAATGGAGAATTCTTTTTAATCTATATGTTTGCCGTGTTTTCTAACTGTGTAATATTTAATATATTACATATGCTGAATTAAGTGGAAAACAAGATAAAATACTGGTTGATTAATTTTCAATTTTAGTATTTTAGTCATGTTTTCCATTCAAAAATGCATTTTCTTAAGAGGAAAAAATGTGCAATATAATATTTTTTTATATCCATTAGTATATTTTACGATTTAAGCATAAACCTCTGTAAATTGTGTTAGCTTTATATGTTTAGATATTTCACTGGAAAACAAGATGAGATTTTGTTGTTGTTTTTTGGTGTGTTATTTGCTATTGTGCTTTTTTTGTCCATCAGTTGGCTTATCTTAGATGTTTTGAACTGTTTAATGTCTTACAGACCCTTTTGTTGTTTCTCTCTCTCTCTCTCTCTCTCTCTCAGAGTCTCTGATGAACAACCCTCCTCAAAAGCAGTGAAAAGGGCACCAGTATTGCTCCAGAGCACCAGACTGTGTTTTTCCAGCGAGGAAAACGGTCATCTTGACCACAGTGCAAACCTCTGCTCGGCCCAGCCTTCAGATCGACACACATTAGAGGAAAACAAGCAGAACCACATCAAGAAAGAACTGAAATGCAAACTGGATGAATTAAAATGCAGAGAAACAGTAGACGGATTTGAGCCTGAGGAGATTGAGACCAGGACTGCATGTTGGAGAGGAGACACACAGGAAGTGACATCACAGGATGACAGCACAGGTAGGACCGCCTCCTCTCATCAATATGAAATAAATAGTAACTGACATTGAAATTTACTTTAATTACATGTTATCATGAATATTATAAAGAGCAATAATCAAATAACTATTTAGTCATTGTTTTAGGTTGATACAAGCTTTGTGATATCTTTTTCACATAGTACAATATATTTGTACAGTACAAGGCTATGGCAACCACCACAAACAAAGAAACATTTAAAAACATTTAGTTTTATTCTGATATACATCACATTATAGTTATTATTTGAGCTGCGAATGCTTTCCTTTATTATCTCTGTTCAGATGTTATAGTCTGATTAGTGTCAAGGAGTAATTTTGTTAGTTTGATTGACTGTTGAAAGCGAATATAAAAGACGGAGTGTTTTTCAGCGCTGCCAGACACACAGAGAGCTCTTGGTGCTTGTTAGAGGGAACGAGTTGCCAGGAAACTAAAGTGGATGATGGGAATTTTCATCCCCTTCTGTCACCCACTACTCTCCATTCTGCTTGTTCCAAACACACGCAGTGATGTTTTCCTTCGTCTTTTATGCTCTTTGTGGCCTTCTCATGACACACACACACACACACAAATGCAAACACTCACACACTCAAAAGCACTTACAGCTCAATACATGTGTAAATCACAAAAATAAGAAAAATACGAAACCTGAAAAGGACAGTTTGTCAGTAGATAGATAGATAGATTGAAAGACCGATCAGGAATAATATTATGACCACCTTCCTAATATTGTGTTGGTCCCCCCTTTGCTGCCAAAACAGCCCTGACCCATCGAGGCATGGACTCCTCTAGACCCCTGAAGGTGTGCTGTGGTATCTGACACCAAGATGTTAGCAGCAGATCCTTTTAGTCCTGTAAGTTGTGAGGTGGAGCCTCCATGGATCGGACTTGTTTGTTCAACACATCCCACAGATGCTCTATTGGATTGAGATCTGGGGAATTTGGAGACCAAGTCAACACCTCAAACTCGTTGTTGTGCTCCTCAAACCATTCCTGAACCATTTTTGCTTTGTGGCAGGAGCATTATCCTGCTGAAAGAGGCCACAGCCACCAGGGAACACCGTTTCCATGAAAGGGTGCACATGGTCTGCAACAATGCTTAGGTAGGTGGTACGTGTCAAAGTAACATCCACATGGATCGCAGGACCCAAGGTTTCCCAGCAGAACATTGCCCAAAGCATCACACTGCCTCCGCCGGCTTGCCTTAATCTTCCCATAGTGCATCCTGGTGCCATGTGTTCCCCAGGTAAGCGACGCACACGCACCCAGCCATCCACATGATGTAAAAGAAAACGTGATTCATCAGACCAGGCCACCTTCTTCCATTGCTCCGTGGTCCAGTTCTGATGCTCTCGTGTCCACTGCTGGCTCTTTCGGCGGTGGACAGGGGTCAGCATGGGCACCCTGACTGGTCTGCAGCTATGCAGCTCCATACGCAACAAACTGCGATGCACTGTGTATTCTGACACCTTTCTATCAGAACCAGCATTAACTTCTTGAGCAATTTGAGCTACAGTAGCTCGTCTGTTGGATCGGACCACACGGGCCAGCCTTCGCTCCCCACGTGCATCATTGAGCCTTGGCCGCCCGTGACCCTGTCGCCGGTTCACCACTGTTCCTTCCTTGGACCCCTTTTGATAGATACTGACCACTGCAGACCGGGAACACCCCTCAAGAGCTGCAGTTTTGGAGATGCTCTGACCCAGTCGTCTAGCCATCACAATTTGGTCCTTGTCAAACTCGCTCAAATCCTTACGCTTGCCCATTTTTCCTGCTTCTAACACATCAACTTTGAGGACAAAATGTTCACTTGCTGCCTAATATATCCACCCACTAACAGGTGCCGTGATGAAGAGATAATCAGTGTTATTCACTTCACCTGTCAGTGCTCATAATGTTATGCCTTATCGGTGTAGATAGACAGACAGATATGAATTTTGGAAAGAATTGTGTAAAATTTTCCTGAATACAGTCATAATGCAAGAAATAACTTAATGTATCTAATAAAATAGTGTTTGTTTTGGGCGAAATACGATGTGGACATCAGCTTTTGTTAGATTAACTCCACACTCTCTCTCTCTGTGACTCTGATAGAGGTGATTGAGCGCGTCTCGTCTGTCCTGATGGAGGCGCAGTGCAGCACAGCTGCAGGAGGAGGCGCTGCTGAGTGTGTTTGTGGAGCTGAAGCCCTGTGGCACAGCAGCGATCTGGAGGAGAGCGGAGGCGATCGGCTCACTCCTGACTGCTCCGAGGTGGACATGGACGATTCTGAGTCTCTGATCTCTGACCGGACCCTCTCCGTCTGCAGCGACCCTCAGCGGCCCCCGCGCGCCTCCTCCTGGGCTCTGGCTCTGTACGGAGACGACTGCTTCGGTCAGGACGTGCTGAAGTACGCTCAGAATCTCAGCCGTCATAGTGAATCACCCACACTAGAGGACAAGTCACAGGTAAGCTTCATTCATGAGTGTGTGAAGGCATCTGAACTGAAAGCTTCAAATCTGTTCATGTACGATTACGACAAGTCTGGGTCATATTCTACAATCTGAAGGAAATAAGAAAACATTGGGGTTTTTTTTGGTAAAATGAGGCATGTTCTTTAAACCCTAAAGTTTTTTTGTACACTCTAAAAATGAGTTAACTCAACTATTGTTTAAAAGTTACTATATTGCTTGCTTCAAATGAACCCAAAATATGTTTAATAAATGAACATTTATTAATATGTTTAATGAATAATAATTAAACATCAAACATTTATTAAATTGCTTATTAATAAATGTTCTCCTTTTGATTATTATTGTTGTCTCTAGTAATGATGTGTCTGATTTTTAATTTCCAACATATTTTGGGTTAATTTTAAGCCAGCAATACAGTCATTTTTAAACAATAGTTGAGTTAAATAAAACTAACCAGCAGGTTGGGCAAACATTTAACCCAACCGCTGAGTTTGTCCATTTTCAACCCAACTTGGGTTGTTTTTAACCCAGCATTTTTTATTTTTTTTTGGTAATTATTGTTATTTTCAAAGGTGATTTTGTTTTGTTCTCACAGTATATTTTACTATTACAGTAAAATAGACTGTGATTCTGTTTTTTTAAAAATTATAATTAGCAAAATATTAACGGCTGTACAATGACTCAATGATACAATGATAAAATATTATAGTTTTTGTTAATATTTTAAAATATTTTCATTTATTTTTAGTAAAAATGTGTAATTGTGTATTTTTGGTGTTTTTTACAAAACTTTTTAAAAAAATGTCTATATATTTTTTTTATTAATTTTTATTTATTAGTTTTAGTTTTAGTTATTTTATTTTTTCACATATTATTAAACGGAGATAAGAAATGCTGCCTTGTCAACTAGCTGAAATAAAATATGTTTACATATTTTTTTGGTTTCAAGTCAGTTCTTTTGTTTTGTTTTTTTCAGTGGTTTTAGCTTTATTTAACAACAATAACCCTCATAAATAATGTCACAATGCAAAACATTATAATTATTCAAAAAATAGAATTTTCTTTTTGCAATATTATTTCCATTTATTGCTTTACAGGGATTTTTTCCCCCCATTTTGATGTGTCTTTGCCTTGTTGTCTGCTCTGTCTTTTGTCCTAATGCTGATTTCCGGTGTTCATTTAATGCTAACTGTACTGAAAGGACCCACATTACGTAGAGCCAGAATTTCACCAGGTACAGTATCCTGAACAATCTTCATTTTCATTGGAAGAGCTTTAGTGGATTAAGAGCTTCCATCATTCATATTTTGAATGAGCCACATGCATCAAACATTCAGAACAAGACATATGTGCATTTTAATTTGATTCAATTGCAGTTGTCACAAAAATAGGGTGTTAGATATTAACATAATAGTAGCAAAGAGAGCGTGCATTATCATTTATAGCAGAATAGAAATGGCCAGTGTGTGTGATTGCTTTGATGGTGGTGGAGGGCTGTTTTATGACCGGAGGTCAGACGCAGGAGGAGCAGAGGTGCAGTTGGACTCCACTTACTCTCCTCCCACTTCAAAGCGCTGACCATCGATCTCTGTTACCATAGTGAGAAATACAGAGAGTTCATAGTGCAGTACAAACACTGGACACACAGGAGGAGATTCAACACACAAAAGTTTGGGGTCAGGAAGATTAATACATTTATTAAACAAAAATGCGTTAAATTGATTTAAAGTGACAGTAAAAACATTTATAATATTGCAAAAGATTTATATGTGAAATAAATGCTGTTCTTTTGAATCACAGTTTTCACAAAAATCTGAAGCAGCACGACTGTTTTCAACATTGATAATAATCAGAAATGTTTCTTGAGCAGCAAATCATCATATTAGAATGATTTCTGAAGGATCATGTGACACTGAAGACTGGAGTAATGATGCTGAAAATTCAGCTTTGTTCACAGGAATAAATTACAGTTTACTATATATTCACATTGAAAACTGCTATTTTAAATTATAATAATATTTCGCAATTCTATGTGTATGTTTAATCAAATAAATGCAGCCTTGGTGAGCAGAAGAGACTTCTTTCAAAAATATTTTAAAAACCTACCGACCCCAAATGTTTGAACAGTAGTTTACACTCCAATCATCATCATCCTCTTCAACACATTGGGTCAATTGGGTCAACACATGTTGCTTCACGACCGTTAAAAAGTATGTTCTATATAGTATGAATGTGTGTACTATGAAAGTAATCCGGATGTACTACATCTGCCATGTTGTCATTATCATGTGACCTACGGCGTCAGTCGCGTCACTTCACTGCCATTCATAAATCCTCTCCCGTGGCCTCGTGGGATAGTAAAGTGTCCATCAGATGCACACTTCAGAATCTTGGCAGAAGTAGTAGGTTTTTTCAGGTACTTTTCACCTGATGTTTTATGAAATCTGTGAATTCAGATTCACATACTGTTTTTCTCCTCCTGGAAATAGGCATATTCAGATGCAGCACTACAGTTTATCTTAAACTTTGAGACTCACCAGTTCTGAAAAATCCATCTTGCTGGATAATGCAGCTAAAACCAGCTTATGATAGATGGTGGGCTTCTCCAAGCCAAGATTTATGGCCTTTATGTGATATAAGCTGGTCTAGATAGATGGTTAATAAGGTGAACTACTCGCTTGGTCAAACTGGTTAGAGTTGGACGACCTGCAATAAACCAGGTACCAAAACCTAGACTGACAGGAAATTGGTTAAATAAAATAGCTATTATCTGTCTAAGCAATGCATGGTTAGTTGTAGGTGTTTCCTGGTTTAGTTTGGGCATTGAGATCCATTTATTGATCTTTTTTTTAATCTTTGCTCTTAAACAGGAGCTTCACCAACAGCTGATAATTGAGAGCAGAAATCTGAAAAAGACCAGAAATTTCTACCACAAGCTGATCCAGCAAGAGAGAAAAAACAAAGGTACTGCAACTGCAATAGAAAATCTGATGCCTGTCCATTAATTATGCAGTACAGATGTTCCTCAGTCGTCAGATGTGTGTGTGACGGTTGTTTGAGTGTGCTCGTCTGTCTTTGTAGGTTCAGACGCAAAGGTGATGGTGTCGAAAGTCAAGCTGCAGTTTGACGAGCTCAGAGACAAAGTTGAGTTTCTACATACTGTGAAGAAATATCTCCAGGTTTGTGCCACTGCAAACGCTACCATTTCTCTGCTGTGTTTTAAAGACATTTATGAGCAATAATATTCTGCTTTTACATTTATTGACTTGACAAAGACGCAGATTACAGTGTATTGAAGGTTTACATTTGTCAGAGTTCTGGGAATCAAGGCCAT
>NC_067232.1:26020274-26175274 GCF_019924925.1 Ctenopharyngodon idella
ACGGTTTCCACAAATATATTAAGAATAAAAAACTATCTTCAACATTAATAATGGTTCTTATTATTATCAATAATTGAGCATCAATAATAATTGAGCAGCAAATCAGCATATTTGAATGATTTCTGAAGGATCATGTGACACTGAAGACTGGAGTAATGATGCTGAAAATTCAGCTTTAATCACAGAAATAAATTAGGGTTTACTATATATTCGCATAGAAAATATATATTTTAAATTGTAATAATATTTCACAATTTTACTGTTTTTACTGTATTTTTTATTAAATAAATGCAGCTTTGGTGAGCAGAAAAGACTTTTATTCAGTTAAAAATCTTAATTATTCCAAACATTTCACTGGTAGTGTATATCAAAATATATGAATGTCCTCATTTTTTTTAATTTTCATTATGGTTGTTTTTTTTGTTGTTGTTTTTGTTTTGACATGATCACCCTATTTTTCTGATCTCACACTGTTATTTCCTGATCTACCTCTAGGTGGAGACAAATGATCATTGTATTATTGTCACGCCATATCTTGATTCTGGATCTGAAACAGAGTTTGTCAAAGGATGTAATCACCTCTCATATGACATAACGGTTTTGATTCAGCATTTGTATTCATTGTCTGTCATTTATGTAGGAAATATTTCAGGACTGTCATCCAGTTCACTTTCTGAACTCGAGAGCACATGGGGTGGCAGAAAACTCCAGAAACATTTCCAGGTAAGTTTCCACTATGCACTTTTTGAAACTAAAGATCAGATCTTTAAAAAAGTGTGTAAAAGGATAATTAACATATTATGTTAATGTTATGTTAATATGTCCTTTTGTATGATCTGCTTTATTAAGTCTCAAAATTTTTTCTGATTCTTCATTTAACAATTCATTTGACTTTAATTTAACACACCGCATGACTATTTAAATAACCTGTAAAAACCAAAGGTGGTTTAAATTGTGAAAAACCTGCAGAACAGTGACCGCACAGCCTATTTTACATACATAAAATTCATTTTCACCTAAAACCTTGATGTTCACTGCAAAAATGATGTTCTTCCTCAGTATTTCTGTCTTGTTTTCCAGCACAAATATCTAAACATTCTTAAATCAAGATACATTTACTGGAGAAGCAAAATGACTGAAGATATTAAAGCTTGTTCAATGAAATTCATCAAAATTAATTGATTTCATGCTTAAAACAAAAACACATATCTGCCAATGCGGTTAGAACTATAAACCTAATTCAAAAGGGAAAACAAGATTATTTTCCTGACTCCAATGGCAGATTTTTTTTTTTTTTTTTTTTTTTTTTTTTTTTAAGCACAATTCACTTAATTTTTCTTGATTTAAGAATATTTTATGGAGCCCTGCACATGACATGCAGGATGTGTCTATTAAAGGATTAGTTCACTTCAAATTTTAAAATTTCCTGATAATTCACTCACCCCCATATCATCCAAGATGTTCATATCTTTCTTTCTTCAGTCAAAAAGAAATTAAGGTTTTTGAGGAAAACATTCCAGGATTTTTCTCCATATTGTGGACTTCACTGGGGTTCAACAGGTACAATGCCTACGTCACGCGTGACCTTTCCAACGTGATTACGTAATGCGTGGCGCATCGCAGAGCAGTCAAGGCGAGCATTTGTGGTTAAAAAGTATACAAATTTTTTTTTTTTAGAAAATGGCTGATGGTTTCTCTAGATAAGACTCTTATTCCTCTTCTGGGATCATGTAGAGCTCTTTGAAGCTGCACTGAAACTGACATTTGGACCTTCAACCCGTTGAACCCCAGTGAAGTCCACTATATGGAGAAAAATCCTGGAATGTTTTCCTCAAAAACCTTCATTTCTTTTCGACTGAAGAAAGAAAGACATGAACATCTTGGATGACATGGGGGTGAGTAAATTATCAGGAAATTTTAATTCTGAAGTGTAATAATCCTTTAAGCACAACCAAAACAATGTTCTTCCACAAAATGCATGCAGTTTTGTTTTTAACCACTAGAGGGCCAAAAGTTGCATAGTGTACCTTTAAAGCAACTTCTCAGGTATATACAGTATGTGTGCTAGTAATTTGTCAATGTAATCCTGCTCTCTCTGCTCCACTGTGTTGGTCAGGTGTATGTCTCTAGAGGGCAGCAGTCTGTTCCTGAGGGACGTGTCGGGGCCCGAGGGGCCGCTGCAGAGACTCATCACATACGCAGACTGGGTCACCAACTGGGTTTCTGCTGAACTAGTCATCTGTGACTCGGTCAAGGTGATTCCTCAGATTTCATTGAACATTTGCAAATCATGCAAATGTTAAGAATAAAACTGAATGTTCACAACAGAATAGTTTTGAAGCAGGGTTATTATCATTAACTAAAGCTAACTTTTCATAATGTCAGGTGTGTTTGAATATTTCATTGTATTTGTGTTTTATTTTCAGGCACAGACGGCTTTACTCACTCGGTTTCTTGCTGTTGGCAAGTACTGCTACGAGACAAGAAACTTTGCCACCGCCATGCAGATTTTGTCGGGGCTGGAGAATGTGATTGTAAGGCAATTACCGGTAAGAAACGAAACCGCACGTAATCCCTTTTTCCGAATCGTGCCACGGTTCCCTCTAAGTGATAAATTATCCCACATTGAGAGAGTCGTAACCTCATAAGCTCGACTGTATTTGGCATTTTTACTTTATCTTATCTGCCAGCTCCAGCAGCTGAAATGTTAATTGCATGTTCCTTTAAAGTGATTAAACACTAACTCTATTTTGCAGCCTATTTAAAAGCATGAAAGGGTTATAATCGACATACATTCAGCATTTTGTGCAGAAACAAAACGGTATTCATCATATTTGGTGTGAAATGAAATTGCATGATAAATGGATCTCATAAGCCATGCTTATTCCCATCTTAATTAGTTTTACAGCAGTTCTCCTTCTTTTGTTGGGTTTGTATGTCGAACGGCAGGCGTGGAAGCAGCTGTCGGTGAAGGTGTGCGAGGTTTTGGAGGAGCTCAGGGCTGTGCAGGTGAGACGCTCGCATCCAGAAGAGCTTATCATACTCACACACTGACCACGACATACAAGTTGCGTTCCAAATGATGCTCTATACACTATGCAGTTATGCACTATGTACTTATGCACTATGCACTATTTACTTATGCACTATGCTCTTATGCACTATGTACTTATGCACTATGCATTTATGCGCTTACGCACTATGAGCTTACACACTATGCGCTTATGCACTATGTAATTATGCACTATGCACTTATGTACTATTTGCTTATGCAATATGCGCTTACGCACTATGTACTTATGCACAATGTATGCACAGTGCACTTATGCACTATGTGCTTGTGCACTATGCGCGTATGCACTTATGCACTATGTAATTATGCACTATGCGCGTATGTACTTATGCACTATATGTGCTTATGCACTATGCACTTATGCACTATGCGCTTATGCACTATGTACTTATGCACATTCTATGTTATATTGCCATTCACCATTAGAGTCTGGTGTCCTACTAAATATTAGCTTAATTAATTTTTAAACAGAGTCTGAAAACATGCTTATCATTACAGAGGTGTATTGAAGCCATTGTTTGTGTGAATTGTATTTTTAATGTTGTTTGGAATAAATTATACATTTATGCATTTGTCCGATGCTTTTATTCAAAGTGACTTGCATTGCATTCAGGATTTGCGTTTGATCAGTTCATGCATCCTCTGGGAATTGAACCCATGACCTTGGTGTTGCTAGCACCATGCTGTACTTTTTTGAGCTACAGAACTAAGTCCCATAGATCCTAAAATTTCTGAGAATAGTGAGGTCTGTTAATGATAAGTTCGGCTCTTGTTTCAGGTCTTTCTGAAGAGTGATAATCTGTGTCTGATGGAGGGAGGGAAGCGTCGAGGGCGGCCGACTCTCCCAGACGCTCACATCCTGGCCATGCACGTACAGCAGCTGGAGATCGGCGCGTTCACCATGACCAGCGGATCATACAAGTGGCCCAAACTGAGGTCTCATCAGTGCACTTACATTTACATTTATGCATCTAACAGACGCTTGTGTCCAAACTGACATCACAACTTGATGCAACTTCTTTTAAGGCCCCAATATACTTCTAGCATAGACTGTCTAGCATACACTTTTTTGGGCTTCAAAATCTTGAGCCCCCATTCACTGCCATTATAAAGCTTGGAAAAGCCAGGATATTTTTTTATATAATTCTGATTGTATTCGTCTGAAAGAAGATAGTCATATAGACCTAGGATGGCTTGAGGGTGAATAAATAATGGGAAAATTTTTATTTTTGGGTGAACTATCCCTTTAAGCATTCGCGTTACTATAGTACCTACACAACTCAACTTCTGCTCACGCACACGTACACTGCAGGAGAGACAGCTGCTAAGGGCAAAGGTCACGGACAGTCAGATGTGGCGGTAATGACGCAGCTGGTGATGCTGCATGCTGGTATGTTGCTCTCCAGGTGTGTGTGTGTGTGTTATGAGTTTGGAGCAGATGGTGTATGATTGGAAATCCTATGCCCGGGGACATGAGTCCATGCCAGGTGCCCGTAGGGCTGTGTTTGTCGGCAGATTCGGAGGTGGACACGCAGCTGGTTGTTGTACATCTGTAGCTCACGGTGCACAGAATCAGGTCACTTGCATACACACATTTAAATACTGTGCTGAAAAAAAGAATTTTGTCTGGACTTAAACTCACTGCAATGATTTATGAATTGAGTTGATTCTTAAAGGCCCCGAGATAATCACGGCGAAGTTCTTTTTTCGTTCTTCTCTTAGGGGTAAAAAGAAGATTAAAATACGTGACCGGCGAACATCCCAATGCCGTCCACATTTAGATGAAAATGTAAATATGTGCTGCACACTTTCCTCTCAATAACAAAATAAACAACAATAATGACAGTGGTGAGAAACAGTGTCTGATCACAGCGATGTAGATATTGTATGTCCAGTCATGTCATGATTATTTATATAGCACTTATAGATATAGCACAATAGATTACTATTAAACATGAACGAAACAGTCTGTGCCACTTTCAGTTAGAATTACAACTTCAGTTTCTACTATAAAGCTATTCGCGTCTGACCTCGACGGACTGAACAGAAAAAATGAACCGGAGAAGATCCACACCTCAAAGAGGCGGGGCCTCATAGCCACACCTACCTATTACATCATAGCCATACGGACCAATGGTGTTTCAAAGGTGTTTACTAGTCAGAGCAAACTTTTACAGAAAGTTCCTTATTATTATTACTAAATAAAAATATAAAAATGACTAAAAAACAAAAACAAAATAAGAAACATTGTAATATTTTACTATAAAATAAAAAATTGAGTATTTAAGAAAAGTAATATGTTATTTTACATTACAACTGTAAAATTACAATATTACTATTATTATTGCTACTGTTATTATTTTTATTCTTACTAAATAAAAATATTAAAATTACTTAATAAAATCAAATAAAACCATTTTCCCTGAAAATTAAAAAACTGAGTATTTAAGGAAAATAATATAATATAATAATAATTGTATTTTACATTACAACTTTAAAATTACAATTACAATATTTATGGCTGTCTATATACAAAAAATTACTAAATAAAATCAAATATAATCATTTTCCCTGACAATTAAAATACCGAGTATTTAAGGAAAGTATAATAATAATAATAATTTTACAAGTTTAAAATTACAATTATAATATTAATGGCTGTCTTCATTTCTCGGGATTTTAATTTGTCAGGGAGCCCTGGAAGCTTCTCTTTTATAAACAATAGACGGTTTCTTCTTATTCCAAGTTTGTGAAGATAATTGATGCATGTTGCTTTTCAAATGCACACTTATAAGTGAGCCAAACTCTCAGCAGATGCAGAGATGAGTTTGTGTGGAGCAGTTTACTGCGAACCGTGTTTTATGTTTTATGTTGTATGTGCTGCTCTGAGTTCATGAGCTGCTCGTGTGTTAATGAAAACAAAGCAGCGCTTCTCTCTGAAACACACAGAGCTTGTATTTATTTAATTAAATGCAGCCTTTGCCTTTTCATAATCGCACTATAAGCCACCATATGATTTCGGTTTTATTTTGATTAATCGTACAGCCCTACAAACACCACTCAGATTTTCTGCAAAATGTGAAAATATGATTCTTTTTTAGACCATTCCCTCTGGCATCTATAAAGGATGTGATGTGTTGAGTCTTGTTTGTGACACGCTGTGCTTCTCTCCTCTCAGGAACATTGCGCGTGTGGTCAGTCAGATCCATGCGTTTCAGGAGCATCTCTATTCCTACCCTCCTGACCTTGAGCTGCAGTCGTACCTGCGTGGGCGAATTGCACGATTCAGCAAGTGTGACGTCCCCCTCCTCGCCTCCGACAACGATGCCAACTTCAACCAGACGGCCAGCGATCGCTATGCACACAGGATCCAGGACACACTGCGCAGAGTCAAAGCCTCGTTTCAGTGACCGAACGAGCGCAGTCCTAAAGCGAGATGGCACAGATGTGGACGCAAACCACCTGTGAAACTCAAGCCGTATCATGTCGACTCTTTACGGATACTAATGAGGAATTCTGTGCCAGAAAACATAGATACTGGGATTGCACAGGACGTGAGTGTTTTAACTGATGGATTTCCTCATTAATAGGACTTGGTTACGCATCTTTACCAGCCTTCGCTTCAGTATAACATGCTCATACAAACCAGTTTCCGTTTGATGAATGGATGGTTCACTTTAAAGGACAAAGACTTTAATCAAGTTTTTTGACAGCTACACAACCAAATAATTTAGTCTGGTTATATATAGATTTATTGATGATAATTATTGAGAAATGATTAATTATATTAATACATTTTAGTTAAGATTCAACCTTTTGAAATCGAGGCGCTTGAAACTCCTCCAGAGAATAGAGAAAAGTATTATACTTTTAAAAATAGACTATATTTCTACACCGTGGTAAAGTAATCTTAGAAAACTGACATATTTTGTGCATAAATTTGAGTATAATTTAACTTGTTGCATTTGCATCTCTCCATTTTGTAATGTTCTTTAAATTGGGACACTTTTGTCATTTCCCTGTTTTAAAGTTCACATGCATATTATTATGCGTCTTACTCATTAGAATTGAACTTAACATGGTCCCTCTGAGTGAAAATTATTTCTGCCTGATTTATTCCCTGTCGTAACAGCCCTATATTTTAAAGAGGACCTATTATGCTCTTTTTGGGCTCTACTAGAACAGGTTTTCATGCTTAAATGTTCATTATTTTCCTCATATTCTCTATTGTTGCAGCTCCTCTCTTCCCAGTCTGTCAGTAACACTCTGTTTAGTTCCTGTCTCTATGAAGCCCCTCATTCTGAAAAGCACAATGTGCTCTGATTGGTCAGTTGGAGCAGTGTGTTGTCATTGGTCAAGCGCTTCAAGCGTGTTTGGGAAATGTCCCACCCCTTACCATAACCGTCAGTTTCAACACACTACTAACTAACTCAATCAGGCCCCGCCCCTTTGTTCTGCGTATGAATTATTTAAATGAGCAATATTGTGACATGTTCCCGGAAGAAAACTCAAGACTACAATGGAGGCGTTTCAGGGAGTTCAGAAACAGTGACACTGATATAGAGAATAACTCCTGCTGGAGGGACTTTGGAAACGTTTTTCATGCTCAAACAGCAACATTACACACTAAAGACAGATGTAAAAAAGCATAATAGGTCCTCTTTAAGAAAACCTTTGGTTTGAATTGTAAGCATATTATCAATAAGGATTTTCCTAACTTAAGGTGTTTGTTGTAACTGGCTCCTGATCTTTTGTTAATGTAGTCACTCTGGATAAAAGCGTGGCTTAACCAATAAATGTAAATATACCTGATGTCTCCAGGTTTCAGTCTATGAATAATATTTTAGACTTGAATAAAACCAGCTGATTTAGACAAGAAGCACATTGTTTACAGTGCAGGATTATAAATTATAGAAGTGTTAAAGGGTTAGTTCACCCAAAAATGAAAATTCTGTCATTTATTACTCACCCTCATATCGTTCAACACCCGTAAGACCTTCGTTCATCTTCGGAACGCAAATTAAGATATCTTTGATGAAATTCGATGGCTCAGTGAGGCCTGCATTGACAGCAAGATAATTAATTAATTTCAAACGTTCAGAAAGCTACTAAAGACGTATTTAAAACAGTTCATGTGGCTACAGTGGTTCAACCTTAATGTTATGAAGCGACGAGAATACTTTTTGTGCACCAAAAATAACAAAATAATGACTTTTCAACAATATCTAGTGATGGGCAATTTCAAAACACTGCTTCATGAAGCTTCTGAGCTTTACGAATCTTTTGTTTCGAATCAGTGGTTCGGAGCGTGTATCAAACTGCCAAAGTCACGTGAACCATTGAAATTTCAAAATGTTTCGAAACACTTGTGACGTAACAAAGCCTTGTTTACTGAAATCGCGTGACTTTCACGCTCTGAACCACTGTTTGATTGTCCTTTTGCTAGCTAGATATCAGCCTGTTAGCATTGTTTGAAAATATCAGTCATTCGGTATAACCAAAAGTGTCATTCGGTAAAACCGAAATTTTTGTTAAACCGAATGACTTTTTTGGTGACAAATTTTGTCCATCTTGTAAAAAATGACAAAAGCAGTGTTAATAGATTATAAAAACACTTAACACTTAATAAAACTTCAAAATTTATTATATCTCCATTATGTTTTTTTACACTGTTAAAAACCTTATACATCAATGACCCAAATAACATAACATTGTCTCTAGTTCATTTTACTTAACAACAAACACATACAACCAAAACAAACATAGCCTAGGCCTAATTAAAAAGCAAAATTAAAAAACTTGCAAAGAAAAAAAAACGGCTTGAACAAACTTTAGGCTAGATTCAACCTTCATGAGTCACAATTCATGAACGTGCTGTGAACTGCAGTTAAATACGTTTAATCATTCTATTATTGCATAACATCACTAAAACCCTGTAAATAACCATTTTTGTCCCACAAACCATGCCCCACCACACATTTTCACTGACTGAAGTACCGTCCCACTTTTTGAAACCACATTTCCTAAAGTGGGTCACTGGGAAAAAAAATATAAAAAAATATAAAAAAATATAAAATATATAGTTTATACATACAAAGTTATAATATTTTTGATGGGCAAACATTTCATAAGCACATTGGATCAAAAAGTACCAGGACTGTTTTGTTTAAAATGAACTTATACTCCTTAACATTGAGCTTTGGGTGGATTTCGAGGTGCTCCCCGTTTGATGATTTGCTCCACCTTCATATATGACCTGACATTTGAGAGGTTATGTGATTTTGATCACATGGCACCTCAGCTTTGTCTAACCCATATAGTTTCACCGGTATGTATTTACATATGTCCCACTTTACGGCAATTCACCCTGTGTATTACTAAACTGTAAACAAAATAGCTCTCAGTTGAAATCTCAGTTACTGGATATGACCTTCTTGTTTATGCAAAAAGCATCATCACACTCACAATCCTTCATATTTTATTCAGTAACACTGTTCGCGTGATTTTTTATTATTTTTTTGCTGAAAATGTTTTTGTTTTTGAGCCTCTGATGTGAGACTGTCTGACCATTAAACGAGATTAATTGTTTTCAGACCTTCACAGATCTGCTCGTTTCTTGGAAGCCATGATATCTTATCCGAATTAAATAATGAGCGTTCGAGCTCTGCGGTTTGTTTCGGAGTTTCACGCGGAGGCGAGGAAACGCGCGCCCCCGGAGGCGCAGTGGCGCGCGGCGGATCCTCCTCATTGTTCTGTGACGGATCAAAGCGCTTCAGATAAAGGCTTTAATTGCGAGTCAAAGAGCTCGAGCCTCCTGCACTATAGATCATTGATAAAGGAAACAGTCAACATGCCGTTATCGTCATTGTCCAGCTAAACGATCCTTTCAAAGGCTCCGTCTCTCATTCACAGACATTCAAATACAGTCAGATAACGCCAAAGCCCTGATTAACTGCAGACCTCTGTTGCAAAGCTGCTTCACATGCCATTATTTCTGATTATCGCGAATATTATTGAATCACAATCTGTGCTGTTTTGTTTGATCATGAAACCTCAAATAAACATAATTAGGCCTCTATGAAGACTTTTGAATTGAGTTGCTGGATATATAGATACTCGGATTGCCGTATTGCGTGGTAAACTTAAGATTTACATTGTTGCAGCATTAAATATGCACAGGCCTACGTGCACATTTATGCATATGCATAATTCAAATTTAGTCCATTATAAAGAAATCAGTGCAAGTGTTGCCCAGTTGTAGGTTATTGGTGCAAGTATATTTTCAGTGTGCCTGAGTTGTTGAGTTGAGTCAGTGGATCAGGCCTTAAGCTTGTCCGGGTGTGAATTTGCATTTGAACTGCTGGTCAATCAAAGTTAATTGTGTTGCTACTGTAATCCCTTTGATCCGTGATGTTTGCCAATGTCACCAAACGCTGAGACGGTGGCGCCAGAGGCTCCGCGGGACATCAGCATGTGTTAATGCAGGGCCATTTGAACCGCAGTGACGTCACACCTCTGTTTCCACTGTTCTGAAACACAGACACATATCAGAAACTTACATAGGCTATACAAAGAGAAACTACTTTTTTTTTTTATCTTGAAGCAACACATAGTTTTTGTTTTGTTTTTTCACTGATGTCACAATAGAATAAGCATAAAAACCCTAAAATAGTATTTAGAGGCTGAGTTTGTCAAATGCCAGGATGTAGGAGCAGATATGTTGAAAAGTCGTAGAAAAAATAAAGTTTTTATTAATTTTTTTTATTAGAATCGCAGGATTTATATTTTCCAATGATGTCACGGAACAGAGTAAGTCATAAAAACCTAAATATTATTTAGAGGCTGATATATAAGCAAAATTCGTCAAATAATAAATTTTAGGAACAGATGTATAAAGGTATATATTGCCAAATATATATTTTATGCACATTATATTTTTAACTTAACATATATATATAAAAAAATTATATATATAGTTTTTTTTTTTATTTGTTTTAATTTTTTATTTATTTTAATGTTTTGGAAATGTTTTACTTTCTTCTGTTTTCTACTATTGTTTTGTTCTATTTTACTATAAAGGTATACATTGCCAAATATATATTTTATATGCACATTATATTTTTAGCTTAACATATTTAACTTTACATATATATATATATATATATATATATATATATATATATATATATATATATATGTATATATATATATATACAAAATTATAATGTATATTGTAATTCTGTTTATTTTATTTGTAGTTTATTTAATAATACAGAGGTTTGAATATAAGATAATTATAAAAAAAATATTTGTTTTTTTTATTTTTTATTTATTTTAATGTTCTGACCATTTTTTTTTTTTTTTTTTAGAAATGTTTTATTTTCTTCTATGTTCTACTGTTGTTCTGTTTTACTATAAAGGTATATATATATATATATATATATATATATATATATATATATATATATATTAAACAAAATGATAATATAGGGTGATTTCAGGTTGATTGGGACACTATTCCAATTCATCTCAATGGCAAAACGTGTCCCAATCACCCTGAATTCACCCCATATATTATAATTCTGTTTATTTGGTAGTTTAATAATACAGAGGTCTGAAGGCAAATTAAGTCAAATACCATGATTAATTATTGGGAATATCTTGAATATTTGTATAAAACATTTAAAACGTTTTCTGGCCGTTTCAGCTTGTTGTTGTTGTTTTTTTACGTTTCTACCCTTAAAGCTTCAAGTTTCCATTATTACCGCTGCAGTTTTCCACATAAACGCGCCACTCTGGATCCAGTTGTTCTGACACTCATCTCTGTTTGAAGAGGATGCAGACAGCTGGATGAGCCAGAGGTTCTCACAGACAAGCTGGCGCCAGGCTTTCACACAATCACAGGATATGTAAAGACTTCAATAACGAGCCATTAGGCCTAATGATTGAGAATCGATCAGGCGTTAACTCCTCCATGCATATGTTAATGTGATCCCGGGACGAGCTATATATATGGAGGCCGCTTCTGGAGGCCTGGCAAACACTCTTGGATTGTACTCGGATAGATTCACTTCCTCTGCTCGGAGAAAATACAAACAGCAATCATGGTGAAGAAGTTTTCTGTGGACTGGCTCGCTCAAAGCTTTCATGATTCGGCGCCTCAAGCAGTTCTGGAGCCGGAGAAAAAGACGCACAGGCCTCACGTGCCGTGTGTGGTTCAGCCGAGACCCCCGACGTCTTATGACAAGGTTTATTTGCAGCCAAAACCAAAGGTCACCAAAGCTGAACAGAAACCAGAATCCAACAAAGAAGCCATAACTCCGGCTGCACCAAGAAATTGCTCATCTCCAAGCTGTAAGTACTCATTGACTTCACAAATCGATTTCGATTAATTTCTATTGATAGTATAAATGACAACTGAGCGTGTTTTAACGTTATACATCATTCAGTTTCAGAAAACAGCGGTTATTCATCCGGTTATGAGAGTGAAGCGGCCGCGTCTGAATGCGCGTCAGTCGAAGATGGAAACGACGTGGAGAAAGATGGCGCGACGCGCAGAATCAGAACCAAATTCACACCGGAACAGATCGACAAGCTTGAAAAAATCTTCAACAAGCACAAATATCTGGATGCGGGAGAGAGAGTGAAAACAGCCCTGAAGCTCAATCTGTCAGAAACACAGGTGAGACGCGTTTATCAAACTTTATAATCTTCATTTTGGTACTTTATTTACATTCAGTAAATGCTTTCTCCAAAGCTGTGAACAATAGAACATATTTTTAAATACGCATGCGCTTTGCTCGTCAGGTCAGAACCTGGTTCCAGAACCGCAGGATGAAGCTGAAGCGCGAGGTGCAGGAGATGCGCGCGGACTATCTGCTGCCTCCGATGGTTCTGCCGCACGTGCACCCGGTTCAGTACCACTGCTACGACAGACAGCGACTTCCGTTTCCTCAAGGCCCTCTGATGCATCAGATCCCGTCGCAGCAGCACATGATGCCACATCTTCCTCATCATCACCTCATGATGCCAAGGCAACATTACTACTGAAGACGCGTTTAAAGACTCTTTGCTTTAAAACACTTAAATCACATTCTGTGTGCAATATCTGTACAGTTTGTAAAAAAATTATAGCGAGGTAAATGTTTAAGTAAAAAGAAGAGTTTATTTATGAAATAAAGTATGTTTATGCCAAAGTTTGCTTGATGGTTTGTTCGAACTTTACAAGCTTAAAGTTCACATTTGATAGAGTGATTAGATCTGAAGAATCTGCTCAAACGCGCTTTATCTTAGTTATCTTAGTTTATTTAGACATTATTTAGGAGTTTTCTTGGATCATTCCACATTCATTTTGTAAGTTAAAGCCATTTATTGATCGTCACAACCACGTTTCATGGCTCAGTTGTGGCATTACCTCATGCGTAAAACATTAAAATATCTCAACACATGGGATGAAAGAAAAATCGTCTCTTTTTAAACCCAGTACAAATTTGAAAAAGAATGAAAAGCAACATATTCCAGTTGATATTAGTGACTATATATGGTATAGCATAAATAAACTTCAGAAAATAAAGGTTCAAATGATAACCAGATGGTTTTACACCATTTTAGAACTTTTTATTGTCTTCATTTGCTTGAAAACCCACACAGAAACCTACAATGTACATCAAGACTTTTATATCCAAATAACAATACGCATGGTTCTTTTAATATTGCTACGGTGCTGCATTAGTCCTTGAAGAATTTAGGGCAAACATGATGCCATTTGTGCACATTGGGATAAGGAAGACCTACAATAATATGAGTGAGATTTATTTAAATCAAATGTAGGCGCCAAAGAAACCCTAAACAAACCAGGCCAGGCTATTGATCCTCAGGAGCCGCTGCGCCACAGCCTCATACCGCGCTTTCATATGCGTGTCAACTCATTCTGTTTGTCTCCGCCGCACTTCAAACGAGACATAACGAGCAGATCATGGTCAACAATTAGTCCTAATTAAGTCGCCCATTGATGAGTTTACACTCGCCACATAATCCCTAGAGACTGGCTCCATCATGTCTGGGTTGTGTGTGTGTGTGTGTGTGTGTGTGTGTGTGTGTGTGTGTGTGTTCACGTTGACCGTGTTGTTACAGTGGAGATGCATTTATTGATTGCCCTGTAATATCAGCTCCGTGATAACATTAAAACTAACTAGACCTGGTTACTGAAGGCCAATCGAGGTCAATAACTTCAATAAAATCAATCATACAGCTCATAACGCGTGACTAAGTCATTATTTCATACCATCATTGAGGCATATCTCACAACAATGTGGTCTTTTTCAGTCCAACCCAAAATATTCAACATCATCTCCTAGCACTGCGTGGGTTTGTATTTGGCGTGCTATTTATAAACTGAAATGACTTTTTGCATGCATATGATACGCAATGGGTAGGATTAGTGGTGATAGGGGCGTTTTATTTGCACGCCGAAAACTGCGCATCATATACAGTTGGGCTCAAAAGTTTACATACCCCTTGCAGAATCTGGAAAAATGTGAATCATTTTAACAAAATAAGAAGGATCATGAAAATTGCATGTTATTTTTTTATTTAGTACTGTCCTGAATAAACCATTTCACATAACAGTTGTTTACATAAAGTCCACAAGACAAAAAATAGCTGAATTTATAAAAATGACCCTGTTCAAAAGTTTACATACCCTTGATTCTTAATACTGTGTGTGGTTACCTGGATGATCCACGACTGTTTTTTTATTTTTTTGTTTTTTTTGTTTTTTGTGTGTGTGTTGTGATGGTTGTTCATGAATCTCTTGTTTGTTCTGAGCAGTTAAACTAAGCTCTGTTCCTCAGAAAAATCCTCCAGGTCCTTCAGATTCCTCAGTTTTCCAGCATCTTTTGCATATTTGAACCCTTTTCAGCAGTGACTGTATGATTCTGACATCCATCTTTTCAGGTTCAAACATTCACTGATGCTCCAGAAAGAAACGCGACGCATTAAGAGTCGGGGATGTAAACTTTTTCATATGCAGGCCGAAAAAAATTGCGTATCATATGCACGCCGAAAAGTGCATATTATATGCACATCAAACACACGCCAAACAGAAACAGAAAATCGTGTCAGAAAAACTGATACGCACTTTCATGAGATCGGGCTCAAATATTATATTATGTGTTTATTAAGGTTCAGCAAAGACTTTTGATTCCTTTTTCTTGAAGTTGCATTATTGCTATTTGGTTTCTTGATTAATAATGCCATCAGTCATCAAGATTATTCAAGAGTTTTACAGGCAAAATATTATTTCAGCCTTTCTACTTCAAAATTCAAAGAGTTACTTGCCATTTCTATGTAATTATTTGTACAATTTACTTGCAAAGAAAGTAAATCCTAAACCCATTTATTATTGTAATATAAGACTTTATGTTTAATTAAATTGAACCTGTGTGCATGCAGTATATCTCATTGGTATATCTCATTTAAAATATATGAAATTCTCCAGCGCAAACTCGTGGGACTCGCAGAAGTTTGTGAGGCGCCAGAGACGCATTTAAATCTTCGCCATTCGACATCAAACACTTTTTTTCTTTTCCTCTCGATCAGCACCATGTAGTTCTCATTGACAGAAGACAAAAGAGGAGAAACACCCTCAGTAGACATCAGGTTTGGATAGAGAGCCTGTATGCTTCTGCAAAAGGCCAATATTCCACACCCATGATGTCCAAATGAAAACGCATTTAATGATTTAATGCAATAAACACGCATATTCTGAATTTACATAGATTGGAACTACAGATTCAACTATAATGGGGATCAAGACTTAATCCGACTGTAAGTAAAACAGCGATCCACCCAAAGCCACTCTTTCACTCTTTCATCTTCACATTATCGGCCGATGGATTATGTCTTGTCTTGAGTGGATGACCATTGATTGTATCAATGTGGATCAGCGCTGATGATTATTCATCTGTTCTTCTCAGGTACTTGAGGTGCTCAGACACGGTGGCGCCTGGATATCACAAGTACTCTGAACGTGTGAACAAGCCCATTGCGACATATATTAGCTTCAATTACAACACCCATCACAGAGTTATAATTCCGCCGAGAGTCTCTTTACGCATGCAAATGACCTTCATAAAGTCAGGCCTGAGCAGAGGAACTACAGCTGATCAAATTGTGTTTAGACATTGTCAACTAAGAGGAAACATCATGTCCAAGAAGTTCTCCGTGGAGTGGTTGTCCCAGAGTTTCCATGACCAGGATAATTCACACAAACCATGTGCAACAGAAGCGCTCCATCTGATTGGAGAAGTGGAGAACAAGGCCCCGTCTTCCCCTACAAGTGAGTATGACTCTCTCACCGCGCTATCCGGGTAATTCTGGCTTTTGAAACGCATCTAACAGGTTCTTCCCATCTCATCAGATAGTTGTGGGTACACATCGGCCTCTGAGAGCGATGTGGGTGAAGACAGTGAAGGAGAATCCGGGCCGCAGCGCCGCGTCAGAACCAAGTTCACCTCCGAGCAGATCTCGCGCCTGGAGAAAACCTTCAGCAAACACAAATACCTCGGAGCGACTCAGAGACGGAAAATAGCAGAAAAGCTGCATCTGTCTGAAACACAGGTATGCATGAGAGAAGCTGACGTGTTTATGCCGTAATTCTTGTGATATTTTAAATGATTTGATGTATTTTCTATTTGTAGGCCCTAAACTTTAGAACAAGCTTCAGTTTAATGTCAGATCAGTTTTTGAAAACATTTTTATATTTTAGCTTTTGAATAAGTTTTAAGTTTAGGCTGTACATTTCTCTAATTATTATTATTATTTTTACTTTACTCTATTTTATTATTTATTTTATTTTAAAGCATAAACAAAAACATTAGTGTTTAATTATGGATTTTTTTTTATTTTAAAAATTATTTATTTATTTATTTTGAATTTGCATTTTTAACATCTCATATTATAGATACCATGTTTACCAATATATATGCAGGTAATACTGGATTTTTATTTTTTTATTTTAAAGCATAAACATTAAAAACATTAGTGTTTAATTATTTATTTTTTATTTTAAAAATTATATAAATTTATTTATTATTTATTTTGAATCTCATTATAGATACCATGTTTACCATTGTATATGCAGGTAATAATGGGATGTACAAGTTTTGTATTATTTTACTTTATTTTATTTTATTTTTAAAAAATTATATAAATTTATTTATTTATTTAGAATTTGCATTTTTAACATCTGAATTCAGGTTGATTTGGGACACTTTTTCCCAGTGGCAAAAAGTGTCCCAATCAACCTGAATATATATATATATATATATATATAGATAGATAGATAGATAGATAGATAGATAATAGAGTTTTGTGATTAAAAGCGTATTGCACTTTGGTTGAACTCTTCTTGTTTTTAAATGTGCTCTTTGAGAATTGAATTTCGACACTGATATTTATTTCAATATGTATATATGTATTTTAGGTGAAAACATGGTTCCAGAACAGACGGATGAAGCTGAAGCGGGAGGTTCAGGACATGCGCGCTGCGGAGTTTTTTGTACCGTCTGTTCTGCCCCCGGTGACGTCATTTCAGCACCACGCCATGAGCGGACAGCGCTCGCGCCTCTATTACCCCGCGCGTGCACTGCAGCGGATTCCAGTGCCGCAACAGCAGCAGCACCTCCACCCGCTGCTGTTTGCTCCCTGTTACTTTTAAACATTTTCTTTGATTTGAAATGATCTGTAATCTAGATGTAATATAAAAAGTGCCCCAAAAGGGGGGTTTTGTAAGTAAAATTTAGAAGCAAGCACTGTATGTAGTTCTATATATAAACATCTATATGTATGTACATAAATATTGTCTTTACGCAAAATATGAAGAAAATAAACAAATAATGCGCTGACTCTATCAGGCGTTTGCAGTAATTTTAATTATCAGTCGAGTCTATATTATTTAATCACTTTATAAAGAATAATATGAAATCAATAAAATGTAGGACACCAATATCAAACCGTTATTACATAGTCATACTCATAAATTCATCAAAATGCATAAATGTAAACTTTGATGTAGCCTATATAGTGATTAATTAATTAATGTCCCATTTGCTAGTGACTGAAATCTATATATTTTCCTATATATGGTGGCCAATTAATCATAATGCTCTTGTTTTTGATTCTCAAAACCTCAATATGTTTGGCGTCGGGACTGTATCTGGGGCCTCATTCATAAAATGTTGCGTAGAAACCCTACAAACCATCCTTCCTCAAATGTGCGTACGTGTGATTCAGAGCACGAACGTACGCGCGCACACAAAAAAACGTGCGTACGCCTGCTTAGAACATGACAAAGACCATTGTTATAAATATGAAGATTGGCGCAGATTTGAGCGTACGCTAAAGCAATGAGTCTCTCATCTGGTCTAGTGTGTTTATTTGCTCGTGTGGGCAGATCCAGCGCGACAGAAGCTCTCGAGCCATTAGCACCTTGAGAAGAACATCAAAGCCACTGTAACGAGCAGATGATTGAGATCCACTGAGATCAGTTGAGTTTGAATGGAGAAGTTCACACCCGCTGCAGAGGCGACAAACTCTGGCGCTATGAAGTCTGCCCTGATCCTGATCATTGAGTGAATGTGAGCTGAAGATCAGGTGTTAATAAAGCCAACAAACCTCGAACACACTCAGAACACGTGACGTCTCTTTAAACATACAAATACAGTTACAAAAGCCTATACAATTCTTCAATGCTTTATTATTTATGTTACTTTGGATTTTGTTATATTATTTCATTCAAAGATTGCGACTAGTGTCTACTACTACTACACACACACACACACACACACACACACACACACACACACACACACACACAAAAAAGCTTTTCCCTGACTAATTATTTCAGTGAATTTATTTTTAATAAGTTTCTTTTTGTACACTAAAAAATGCTGGGTTAAAAACAACCCAAGTTGGGTTGAAAATGGACAAACCCAGCAGCTGGGTTAAATGTCTGCTCAACCTGCTGGGTAGTTTTATTTAACCCAACTATTGTTTAGAAATTACTATATGTCTGGCTTAAAATGAACCCAAAATGAGGCACATAATTACTAGAGGAAACAATAATAATCAGAAGGTGAACATTAATTATTATTCAATAAACTTATTAATAAATGTTCATTTATTAAACACATTAATATATGTTAATTTCCAACATACTTTGGGTTCATTTGAAGCAACAATACAGTCATTTTTGAACAATTGTTGAGTTAAATAAAACTACCCAGCAGGTTGAGCAAACATTTAACCCAACCGCTGGGTCAAAACAACCCAATCACTGGGTTTGTCCATTTTCAACCCAACTTGGGTTGTTTTTAACCCGGCATTTTTAGGGTGTACATTATGAACATAATGACATTAGCTTTTAATTACTGATTTGATTTGATTTGCACTTTTACTATCAAATTGCTAAACACCGTTTTGACCAATATATGAAAAGTTTTGCTCGGGAAACCTGGGAAAAGCCAATAATTAAAAAATCAGAACATATTAAAAGATTTTGTGTGTTTGTGTGTTTGTTTCAGGCAGGCGTGTGTAACCCTATATTTCAGGACTGGTTTGGTTTGTCTGAAAAAAATTTAATCTGCTCAGATAATAAGGTGAGAAAGTCAAATGGTATTTTTATTATTGTGTGCCTTATATTTACATATTCACAGGAAAACATATTGTTCACAAATGTAACAGTAACACATCTGTTTATGTACTCACAGTTGGTATGAGGAACTCTTTAGTAAAATGTTTTCCATTAATGTCATGAGCAAAATGATGTCAGAGACTGGGTCAGAGAGCCACAGGGAGGCAGTGCTCTCCTACTGTATGAGTGTGAAATGTACATCAGCTTCATTTCTGTGTGCCTTCAACTAAACAAAACGTGTGAACTGGATGATTATCAAATCAATCTATATGATGATCTGAATAGATCTAATGCTCTTTCACTGGTGATTATTCAGCTGTTGTGAGATTAATGAGCGTGTTGATGGTGCTGATCTCAGACAACTATCATGCAAAACATTCACTCTACATTTACTATTGTCATGCAAGTCACTGAGACTGTGCATCTGTTGAAACCCTGCACTGTACAACACCAAAAACAACCGTATAAATGATGATGAGATCTCTACAGAAGCCCATTCCTGCCACATATGAAAAAAAAAATCATGCTTTGGAAAATTGTAATATGACATAAAAAGTTGAAATTATGACATATAAAGTGATAATTATGATTATAAAAAGTCAAAATAATTCATAATTATGAGAATTATGAGAAAAATTAAAATTATGACTTAAAAAGACAAAATTATATTAGTAATATTTATGAGATGAAAAGTTGAAATTGACAGTGAATCAGTAATGAGATGAAAAATTGAAATTATGACATTAAAAAGTCGAAATTGACTTCAAAAGTTAAAAAATTTATAACTATGACATAAAAAGTTAAAATGATGACAGTAGTATTTATGAGATGAAAAATCGAAATTATGACAAGTTAAAATTATGACTTAAAACCACCATTATGACATTAAACTATCAAAATTGAGACAAATTGAAATTGACATACTAAGTCTAAATTATGACTTAAAAAGTCAAAATTATATTAGTAATATTTATGAGATAAAGTTGAAATTGACAGTGAATCAATAATGAGATAAAAAATTGACATTAAAAGTAAAAAAAAATAGCTGTCATAAAAAATCAAAATTATGACAGTAGTATTTATGAGATGAAAAGTCAAAATTATGACATACTAACTCGAAATTATGACTTAAAAAGTAATAATTATGACATTAAAAAGTAAAAAATGAGAAAATAGAAATTATGACAGTCAAAATTCATAAAAATGAGATTAGAAAGTCAAAACGATGACATTAAAAGTCGAATTTATGACTTTTTGTGTAATATGACTTTTAAGGTCATAATTTTAGTCTTAAAGTCATAATTTCGATTTGGTATGTCAATTTCGACTTTTATGTAATAATTATGACTTACAAAAGCATTATTTTTTTCTTATGTGTCAGAAATGGGCTTCTTAGATATAATTGAAGATCCAGCTAGAAATACTGTTTACACACAAATGTTGCTGCACAAACAGATTTGACTTGATTTTCTCTGTGACACAAAAGATTAAGACTGGAGTAGCAGACAGTGTCTGTGTTTCCTCAGCAGGCCGGTGATGAGGATGAGGAGGATGAGGAGGAGCACAGCTGCTGTAATGAGCGCAGGAGGGAAGCAGCCCGTCTGCGGACACTTGCTGTCTTTGATTTGATGTAATGATTTCCTCAGGCCTGTTCCCATGATACCTGTATATGAGCTCTCCATTTATCATCCCTTTACTGTGCTAGACAGACTGATTTTCTAGTTGACTGCATGAAAAGCTGCAGAGTCCTTAATTTAGACAGAAAGAAAGAGTGAATGACATGAACGACTGAAGCTCATTCCTGTTTGTAGACGTTTATCAGGAGGATCCACAAATTATGGGGTAAATAGAGCTTTTTAATAATGTGGTAAAAAGATTGACAAAACATAACTAACACACACACACACTAATAAAAGTAATGTCGTCATGTATTTATATTTATTTTTATATATGACGACAGCTTTATTAATGTTTTTCATTTGAATTTGCATTTTTACCATCTCATTGCTACCATTTTGACCAATATATGATGTAGTTTGAGTTTATAATATCTAAAAAAAATATTGGCATATAAAAAATAAATTAGTGTGGTAAAAGGCTTTTATTTTATTTTATTTTATTTTATTTTATTTTATTTTATTTTATTTTATTTTATTTTATTTTATTTTATTTTATTTTGTTTTATTTTATTTTGTTTTATTTTATTTTATTGCATTTTATTGCATTTTATTTTATTTTATTGCATTTTATTGCATTTTATTTTATTGCATGGTTTTTTATACCATGTTGACCAATATATGATATAGTTTGTTTTTTGAAAGTGTAATAGTCTTATGTTATGTTATTTATCATATTTATTTTATTTTGCATTTTATTGCATGATTAGAAAAAACTGAGAGCAGAAAAAATTATCTTTTTATTTAGTCATTATCAAAAGAAGACAAACCAAACAAGCCAGGCAAAAAAAATGAAGTCCAAACACACTTGAGAATCCTTCCAACCCACTTTATTCAATTAAACAAGTCAGTGGAACTCACATTGACTTTTATTTTGCATCTAAAACTGAAGATTAAACACATTTTCAGATGGTGTCAGCATCATTAGTTTTAATGATCCCCGGTGTGCTGAACGCTCCTGCAGGTGACGCTCGGGTGGAATACCTCTGCCGCCCCATTTTCCCATGCCCTATGCCTCTTTAAAGCTACATCTCAAAGAGGTATATGCATAGGAAAAAGGAACAGCGAGTGGAGTCAGACGGGAAGCCGGGAACACCTCGAAAGATTGAGACAATGAGAGACAGATCAACATTATTAAAACATAATTATAATGCTCAAAATGAGAAAAATACATCAGTAAACATATACAAGTTTGGAGGGCACTATTAAAAACAGGCCCTTTTTTTGTTTGTTTGTTTGTTTTGGTCAAGCTACTTGATTGAAACATGTCCTTTTCAAAATGTTAAACTGTTTCAAGTCCATTTAACATGAAGCAATCATGTTTGAAAGAGAAACCTGATACAAAATCAATTGTTTAAATAAAGTGAACAGCATCAAAAAATCATTTTGGTTCCCCAAAGAACCGTTCAGTGATCAGTTCCATTCCATTCCATTCCATTTCGGAACATTTAAAAAACATTTTAAAAATCTAAAGAACCTTCTTCCATTATAAAGAAGATTCCTTTGATATTAAAGGTTCTTAACGGAACCATCAATGCCAATAAATAACCTTTATTTTTAAGAGTCATAGTAAACTCATGAGCAACATAAATTCAGTCCAAACTTTTGACAAGTTATGCATGCGCTTCCTCCCATTCATTAAAGTTAAACATAGTTAAACTGAAAGCATAATCAACAGAAAGACATTTGTTGTTGCTCATATAGAGACTAAAAAAGCGTGGCTTACCGAACTCCACACCAGGACGATCTCCTCTGGAAAACTGATCCTCTGGGAATTTATTCCTTAGGCGAGACCTTGAAGATGTTTCAGGAAGACACAGTAACTGTTTGCAACACTGAGTCTCGGCCCTCCTCCTCCTCCTCCTCCTCCTGCAATCTTAAATTTAGCACAAAAACAACACATTGTTTAGCGGATGGGGTGCTGGCATTGGTTGGCACAGGTGCCTGTCATGGTGCTGTTTTGGGGCAGATGGTCACTATCTGGAGCCTGGACGTCAAAGGCAGGAGGAAAGCAGAGATTTTGGGACACAGCGTTCTCTGATGGCTGTAATGTTTCTTATCTGTCAGGGTCTCCCACTCTCCCAGCGGACAGAGGCTCCGTCTCCCATGATTCAACACACTCAAGGACCCGGGCAAGGCCTCTTGGAGAGGAATGAGGACACACACACACACACACACACACACACACACACACACAGACTAAGCTTTCAGGCATGTCAAGGTTAGCACAGAGTCCCACTCAACAGGGAGAAATACGAGCGAGTGTTTGACTGTTTTCCTCCAGGGTCGTCTGACCCGAGTCTCGGCTTTCATACATTATAGCTCATGCTTTTCATAAAGGATCACTGTAAATATTCTCCCAGTGAGATATTTACAACTGTCGAGGGCACATGCTCACTACAGAGGGATTGAATGTGTGATAGGGTTTGAAAGAGTTTTGAGTAGTGCAGGTGAAGTGTGAGATGTGCTTTTATCAAGATAATGTGACATCCATGTGTTATATGTTATTTCAAATCATGAGCTTATAGGTGAATATCACCTAAACATGGCCCCAACGTCAAAGGAAAAGAATGTGATTGAATTTTGGGAAACGCTTTATAGTTTAGGGTTCAATCCTCACTATTAACTAGTTGCTTATTAGCATGCATATTACTAGGATATTGACTGTTTATTAGTACTTATAAAGCACATATTAATGCCTTATTCTGCATGACCATATTCTTAATCCCTTAATCCAATACCTAAACTTAACAACTACCTTACTAACTATTAATAAGTAGTAATTAGTTTACCGAGGCAAAAGTCGTAGTTAATAGTGAGAATTGGACCCTAAACTAAAGTGTGACTGAATTTTGTATTGTGAATTAAGTAAATGAAGCATATGAAACATTTTCATGTATGTATGTATGTACAGTATATACTCTTAAAGGGGTAGTTCACCCAAAAATGAAAACCCTCATGTTGTTCCACACCCGTAAGACCTTCGTTCATCTTTAGAACACAAACTAAGATATTTTTGATAAAGTCCGATGGCTCAGTGAGGCCTGCATTGAGAGAAAGACAATTAATACTATCAATGCACAGAAAGCTACCAAAGACGTATTTAAAACAGTTCATGTGACTATAGTGGTTCAACCTTAATGTTATGAAGTGACGAGAATAGTTTTTGTGCGCCAAAAAAACAAAATAACAACTTTATTCAACAATATCTAGTGATGGGCGATTTCAAAACACTGCTTCATGAAGCTTTTGTTCCGAATCAGTAGTTCAGAGCACGTATCAAACTGCCAAAGTCACATGATTTCAGTAAACGAGGCTTCGTTACATCATAAGTGTTTCGAAATTAAATGGTTCACCACTGGGGGGCGTGACTTTGGCAGTTTGATGCACGCTCCAAACCACTGATTCGAAACAAAAGATTGTTAACACTTTAGTATGGGGAAAAATTCTCACTATTAACTAGTTGCTTATTAGCATGCATATTACTAGGATATTGGCTGTTTATTAGTACTTATAAAGCACATATTAATGCCTTATTCTGCATGACCATATTCTTAATCCCTTAATCCAATACCTAAACTTAACAACTACCTTACTAACTATTAATAAGTAGTAATTAGTTTACTGAGGCAAAAGTCGTAGTTAATAGTGAGAATTGGACCCTAAACTAAAGTGTGACTGAATTTTGTATTGTGAATTAAGTAAATGAAGCATATGAAACATTTTCATGTATGTATGTATGTACAGTATATACTCTTAAAGGGGTAGTTCACCCAAAAATGAAAACCCTCATGTTGTTCCACACCCGTAAGACCTTCGTTCATCTTTAGAACACAAACTAAGATATTTTTGATAAAGTCCGATGGCTCAGTGAGGCCTGCATTGAGAGAAAGACAATTAATACTATCAATGCACAGAAAGCTACCAAAGACGTATTTAAAACAGTTCATGTGACTATAGTGGTTCAACCTTAATGTTATGAAGTGACGAGAATAGTTTTTGTGCGCCAAAAAAACAAAATAACAACTTTATTCAACAATATCTAGTGATGGGCAATTTCAAAACACTGCTTCATGAAGCTTTTGTTCCGAATCAGTAGTTCAGAGCACGTATCAAACTGCCAAAGTCACATGATTTCAGTAAACGAGGCTTCGTTACATCATAAGTGTTTCGAAATTAAATGGTTCACCACTGGGGGGCGTGACTTTGGCAGTTTGATGCACGCTCCAAACCACTGATTCGAAACAAAAGATTGTTAACACTTTAGTATGGGGAAAAATTCTCACTATTAACTAGTTGCTTATTAGCATGCATATTACTAGGATATTGGCTGTTTATTAGTACTTATAAAGCACATATTAATGCCTTATTCTGCATGACCATATTCTTAATCCCTTAATCCAATACCTAAACTTAACAACTACCTTACTAACTATTAATAAGTAGTAATTAGTTTACTGAGGCAAAAGTCGTAGTTAATAGTGAGAATTGGACCCTAAACTAAAGTGTGACTGAATTTTGTATTGTGAATTAAGTAAATGAAGCATATGAAACATTTTCATGTATGTATGTATGTACAGTATATACTCTTAAAGGGGTAGTTCACCCAAAAATGAAAACCCTCATGTTGTTCCACACCCGTAAGACCTTCGTTCATCTTTAGAACACAAACTAAGATATTTTTGATAAAGTCCGATGGCTCAGTGAGGCCTGCATTGAGAGAAAGACAATTAATACTATCAATGCACAGAAAGCTACCAAAGACGTATTTAAAACAGTTCATGTGACTATAGTGGTTCAACCTTAATGTTATGAAGTGACGAGAATAGTTTTTGTGCGCCAAAAAAACAAAATAACAACTTTATTCAACAATATCTAGTGATGGGCAATTTCAAAACACTGCTTCATGAAGCTTTTGTTCCGAATCAGTAGTTCAGAGCACGTATCAAACTGCCAAAGTCACATGATTTCAGTAAACGAGGCTTCGTTACATCATAAGTGTTTCGAAATTAAATGGTTCACCACTGGGGGGCGTGACTTTGGCAGTTTGATGCACGCTCCAAACCACTGATTCGAAACAAAAGATTGTTAACACTTTAGTATGGGGAAAAATTCTCACTATTAACTAGTTGCTTATTAGCATGCATATTACTAGTATATTGGCTGTTTATTAGTACTTATAAAGCACATATTAATGCCTTATTCTGCATGACCTTATTCTACATCCCATAATCATACCAAATACCTAAACTTAAATGCTACAACAACAACTACCTTACTCACTATTACAGTTTTTCTCAGTCGCTTTGGCACATTTCTCAGATCACAACTGAAATTCTCAAAACTACTCGTTCAACCTCCACATCATCTAGTCACTTGTGCACATCATAAAAGCAGTTTCTCATTCTTTTGAACAAATTGCAAATGCTTTGGTACATTCATGCAATTGATTATATACAATTGTCTGCTGTTTCCTACATTATCAATTGGTTATGTCATGTTGATCAAAATATATTATACGGTTCCCTGTTGAATATTCTTATCCCTCAAAACATCTAGGCATTAGTTCCTTGCATAAGTCAATAAAAAACTAGTTGTCATAAACTGTCAAGCATATTTTCTATACATTTCTATTCTATTCTTTATTTCTGTTTTTTGTAAATGTGTCCTGAATTGCGTAGGTGAATTTTGAATTTGTAAAGCATTAGATCAACCAATGATCAATATATATATTTGTCTTTTTGTTTATATTGCAATGACATTGCAATGTGATTTGTTGACAGACCAACAGTAAAAGCATAACTGTGAATCCTGTCGAGTCTCAATCAATATCCTACACAGAGTAATGTGTAACGTTGTACTGTTGAAATTTAAATATGCGCATTTTCAATCATTGTCATCAACATAGTTTACATATGAAAATACTGACAGAGTACACCGTTATATTGACAACATGGCTAAGCATTTTGACATCTTGTTTGTGAACAATGACACAAGGACTTGTCATTCTGATGGACCTGATATGTTCATTGACATAAATACTTACTTTTGAGAGATGAACTTTTGGATTTTGATCAAGTTACAGGCTTTTACAGATAATTTATTGTGTGGTGCTGTTTGTACGAATTATTTTGAGAAATGCACATGGTTTGCAAATCTTAAGGATCATTCAAGAAATGTACCAAAGTGTAATAAGCAGTAAATCAGGAGTTTATTGAGGCAAAATTCATAGTTGATAGTGAATATGTGTTCCTCATACTGAAGTGTTATTAAAGCTTCTTAAGATTATTAAAATGTTCTTCAGACTAAGAAAAAAGTGGTTCTTTTCAGAACTGTTCACTGAAAAAAAAAAAAGGTTCTTCTATGGCATCACTGTGAAAACCCCCTTTATTTTAAAGAGTATGTATGTATGTACATATTTATTTACTTATTTATTTCTAATTGCTATAATTGTTACAAATATAAAGTCAGTAAGCACATACTATGGTGTGTGTGTGTTCTTGTATATATGGTTTATGAGGATACAAATGTGTATAATAACATGGGTATTACAACGTAAACATGGTTTATGAGACACTTCCTGTGTCCTCGTAAACCAAATGGCTTAAAAAACATACTAAATTCAAAAAATGCAGACAGGTTTCTGTGATGGGTAGGTTTAGGGGTAGGAGTAGTGTAGGGGGAGAGAATATGTACAGTATAAAAATGTGTGTGTGTGTGTGTGTTGACTCTAATCTCACATTTGTTTCCTCAGGCGTTTCAGAAGAGAACATCTGAGCTCTATAATCTGTATCATTACTTTTGACTTTTTTGTCTGTTTTTTCTCTCTCACTTTTAGGTGACACGTCTGAGGCGAAGATGATGCTTAAAATCATCAACTGAGAACTACAGTAAGACTCGTAAGCTATAAAAGAGCAACATTTGATTAATACATGCAGTACATTCAGATATACACTAGTGTACAAAAGTTTGGGGTTGGTACGATTTTTAATGTTTTTGTTTAGTCTCTTCTGCTCATTTGATCTGCATTTATTTGATCAAAATATAATATTTTTACTACTTATTCTCTCTCTTTCTCTCTCTCTCTCTCTCTCTCTCTCTCATATATATATATATATATATATGTTTGGAAACATTATTGAAACATTATTTGAAATTAGTCTCTTCTCACCAAGGCTGCATTTACTTGATCAAAACTACAGTAAAAATTGTGAAATATTATTAGAATTTAAAATAGCTGTTTTCTATGTGAATATATTTTAAAATGTAATTTATTTCTGTGATCAAAGCTGAATTTTCAGCATCATTACTCCAGTCTTCAGTGTCACATGATCCTTCAGAAATCATTCTTATGTGCTGATTTGCTGCTCAAGAAACATTTCTCATAATTATCAACAGTTGTGCTGCTTCATATTTGTGTGGAAAACGTCATACATTTATTTCTATGATGAATAGAAAGTCAAAAGAACAGCATTTATTTGAAATAGAAATCTTTTGTAACATTATAAATGTCTTTACTGTCACTTTTGATCAATTTAATGTAACCTTGCTGTCTGAATAAAAGTATTAATCAAAAAAGAAAACATCTTACTGACACCCAAACATTTGTTCGGTAATGTATTTAACAGATATAGTCAATAAAAGTGTATGCTGTCTAACCAATAACAACCTTCTGTTCACGTATGACATGTTCATTACTGAAATTATCATACTAACTCTCAGTCAGTTCCTCATCTAACCTCAGTTTTAGAGCTCTGGACGGTTTTTTTTTATCCCACGTCAGTGTTTTGCCAGATTTCACAACAGAAGTACGAATATGCCGAGCGCAGCAGAAATGTGTTTTTTGCGGCTTTGCAATAAATACTGCCGTCTGAAGTCAACATACACAACCAGCAAAACACTTCACACTCATCCATCAGTAAACTCTTTAAACTGTGTCCAAAAATATCAGCTCTTCTGTTTTTCAGTGTTGCTCTTATGTTTTCACTCATAGCTCAGAGACTTTTTGCTAATATACAAGTTAAAATGCATTGATACAAATATATTGGTAACACTTTACAATAAGGTTCCAATGATAAATATTCCTAAAGCATTTATTAATCTTAGTTAATGTCAGTTTCAACACTTACTAATACATTATTTAAATCAAAAGTTGTATTTGTTAATATTATTTAATGGAACTGAGCTGACATGAACTATAACAATGAAAAGTTGAATTTTTAACCAACTCAACTGAACAAAGAATAATAAATACTGCAACAAATTCATTGCTCATTGTTAGTTCATGTTAATTAATGCATTAACTAATGGGGCCTTATTGCTAAGTGTTACCAAGATATTTTTCATGGCCATTTTTAAGTAAATATATTTTAATATTCACCCAGAATGTATTTTAAGATTGGAATTGTTTTTTCTTACCTCTTTAAGTACATTTATACTGTATTTTGGCATTAGAAGGATTAAATGTACTTTATTTTTTATGTAAAAAATATATGTCTTAAGCTGTGCTTATACATATGTGTACATATATTTTGGCCTGATAAAAAAAAAAAAAAATGGCAAGACGACAAATGAGTCAACAGTTTTCATTCAACTAAAAAATAACGTGACAATTTCAGATCATTTGATGAGAAATATTCATAATAAAACTTTTTTGATTTCAGACTCCGATGTCTTGATGAATCTGAGAACATTTTGTGCTATAGTTTCATGCTTTTCTGTAATCATTCTCAAATCAATATTTTGTGTCCATGTATTTATTTGGTATATTCATGCACTATTTGAGATAATTTAGTGATATTGTCACTCAAATGTTGTTGAGCAGCTCAAGTCGATTGTTTAGTCTATGATTATCTCACTTCCTCAAGGCCGCGTTCCTGTCAGGCATTTTTCAGCTCTTAAAAACATGTTTTTGAAAATGCCTCATTCATTCTGAACACAAGATGTTTTGTTTAGTGAAATGAGCTTTATTTGAGGGCTTGTTACAGCCACAAATCTTCAGCGTTACGGAAGCGTCCGTGTCTTAATGTTGGCAGACATGCTGGAGCACATTTGGAAGAATAATTCAACTAAAAGCTTTGCCCCTTCAATGATTCATCGGCGTTCTGCTCCAGATAAGCACAGCAGCGCCATCAAACATTTATCAAGCTTCATTAACCACTGATGCTCTTCACCTTTGCTCATTCATATGCTGAGGATTGGAGTTGACAATAACACATAAACAAAGAAAAAACAGATGCAAAATGAAGATGTTTTCATGCTGTACGCCTCTGTAAGCCCTCATTAAGAACATCAGTCTCATCAGTTTTTGAAGCAGAAATGTTACTAAAGTCACATTCACTTATTATAGTAACATTCACACACTCACATGTTACTTTATAACACTTTTGTATGGATTTTTGCATCATGAGGTCGTGCAGTTAAAACTTTCTTCTCAAAAATAAAGTCAGAGTTCTCATTAGTATGTATATATTCAGAATATATATGTGGAATACTGTCTGTCTGAATAAAAGAAGACCAGGGCTAGTTGTCACAACATTTATTGCAGTGATTACTCCTGTATCGACTTCAAAACTGCTATCATTACTCTGCTGAAAAATAGGATAGAGTTTGTGCTGTCTACATGGGGTAAGTTGTCACAATGAAAACATGGCAATTTCATGGCTTTCAGGTAAGGTAAAATGTTATTGTTTAAATGCTAATATAAAATATCAAACAAGAAGCAACACAACTGTTTTCAACATTGATAATAATCAGCATATTAGAATGATTTCTGAAGGATCATGTGACACTGAAGACTGGAGTAATGATGCTGAAAATTCAGCTTTGATCACAGGAATAAATTACATTTTACTATATACACACATAGAAAACAGCTATTTTAAATTAGAATATTTCACAATTTTTACTGTATTTTTTCAAGTAAATGCAGCCTTGATGAGAAGAGACTAATTTGAAATAACATTTGTAATGTTTCCAAACTTTATATATATATATATATATATATATTCTAAACTTTTTAAAAAATTAATATATATATTATATTATTTATATTTAATTTTCTGGAGACACACACACACGACTATAACATTTGCAAAGTTACAGAAAATATGAATTTGTATAACTGGAATTTTGACAATAAATCATATCAATACTGAGATACAGTCCTGACGATTTCCCCATGAGACAATTTATCCAAAATATACTGCAAACACATGGTTGTTTATTAATGTTTTTGTTATACTTATTTTTGAAACTTTTTTATATTTATACATATTTATAAAAAAAAAAAAAAATAAAAAAAAAAGAACGTCCCCGTGTGACAACTAGCCCCAGTCTGCATTAGACACTGAACACTGTACAGTATTACAGTTGCATTGCATTTCTGGGTCACGTTCTCTTCCTTTCTCTGGCTGCATGGGGTGCCGAGTTTAAGATCCCCTCTTTGGTTTCATATCCGGATGTGTTTGGCGCATCAGGACTCACAGATGGAGATGAAGAGTCCCAGGACTCGCCTGCTAACAGCCAATCAGCACGCGGCAGTGGGAGGTCTGACAGAACGGGGCCAAGGGCTCCACAACTGTGTGTGAGAGAGAGAATCAGTCACAGCGTACCGTAAAACACATGACATCTGTTGAGACAACAAACACCCCGGCTGACAAGAGAGATTGGAAAGATTCACAATGACACCAACACATGACTCCTGATGCTTTCATTAACAGTACATCAGTAATAGATGTTTTTGACATGTTTCATAAGATTCACCCAAACTGGAAGACATTTTGTTTCTTAAAAAAAAAAGAAAAAAAAAAAAAAGAAAAAAACATATTTTTAGGACCATTAAGGGTTTTTTTATTTTGCATTGGGACATTTTCATGACAGACATTGCACATCCCAGATAAATAAATATAGATAAATATATAAATAAAAATATGAAAATTGTAGCAGGTATCAGTATCAGTGATTATATATTAGTTTCTAATTTTCTAAACGTGATTTTATATAAATGTATTATTTTATAAAAAACTGTAAACATATATATATAGAGAGAGAGAGAGAGAGAGAGAGAGAGAGAGAGAGAGTTTATAGTTTCAAGATCCACTAAAAACACAAAGAAAAGTGAATTAGTGAAGAAGAAAAAAAGATGCAGATACTTGATCTGATGAATCACATTCACAAGCCTCACTTATATGCGCAGATATTTTTACTGCAGCTGTTGCTGTTCTTCCAGCATTAAAGCATTATTACACCAGCGTCTAGACAATAATCACACGTTCTCTTAAACATCTTCGTGAAGCCGACGTGAGAAACTCTCCCAGTAATTCAGGGTTTGCTCTCGTCATGTGCTGCTTTTGCACACCGATGTTATAAACAAAAAGAAACTCCAGCATTTCAGGATCTCACCAGTTTCTCATGAAAACCTGTCAAGAACAAGTCTGGATCAAATTCCACTCGAAATCAAAAGAAAAAAGTTGCATAGAGAAAATAAAGCCCATATTTAGAACCATTACAGTTCTCAGTTTCCTATTGTAAAGTGAATATATTTAAATTTTAAAGAACATTTGTTAGTATTTGTGGTACTGTTATTCATTTTTGCATCATTTTGCAAACTCTTATAGTCCAAAAAGTCTTCATTTTCTTTGAGAAAAATACTATTTTGTCTCCTTTAGATTTTAGGGTGAAACATACAGCGGGTATTTCTTCATGAGATTCACATTCTGACTTTCCACACGATTCTCTGTAGGTTAAAATCATCCAGAGGATCAGAACTGCTGCGTCCTCTCGTGGCCTCTCTTTTCTCTCCGGCTTTCACGTCCATCTCTCTCTCTCTCTCATTGTACTGTGGATGCGTCTTCGCCCGCAGGTACAGCACAAACCTCTAAACCTGTCAGGCCTTGTCAAAGACATTTCAATTTGAGGTTCTCCCTCAGGTCCTGGACTGAATTACCACTTCAAAGTCAGTGTGGATCCGGGCGTCCCCGTGAGCCGGGCCTCGGGACTCCCTCAGAGAGAGCCTGCGCTCATCAGATAATGAACAACATATTTAGCATATTAATTATGATATTTTTGTGGAGTCAAGCTTTTTTAGCTCTTTAATTTGAGGAACTGGAGAAAGCTGCAGTGTGTGGAAACGGGTGCAGAAATGATGGACGCGCGGCTGTCAGTCACTGTCGGGATGCTGACATGTCCAAGAATAGACGCTGAAGATAATATAGTGTCGCAGGAAACATCCTCGGAGTCTTTTTAAATCGGTCACATGGACGTTTCTGTAACATCAGCCATTAGTTTTCAAAGGGAAAAGAGTTCTGGTGGTTGCTAGGGCGTTGCTAGAGTGCTAGATCATGATTAGGCCTGTGCACTAATGCATAAATTATGTGAGAATTTAAATCTACAGAGAATATGCAAAGACTTTATGTCACATGTTTGTTTACCGATAATATTATATAAGACGTTTTCTGTTACACTTTATTTTAAGATGCCCTTGATACAATGTAATTATATAAATAAGTAATAATAATTAACAACATGTTACTATATAATTAGGGTTAGTGTTTTGCTTAATTATGCATTATGCATAATGCATAATTTACTGTTATTAAATGTAAGATGTGTAACAGAGACACTGTAAAATAAGTGTTACCACATTTAATTAATATTAGATTAAAAAAAAAAAAACTTAAAAAAAACAAGAAATTATTAACCTAGAAATGTAACCAATATAAAATAAGTTTAACTGTTTAATGGCAATAAAAAATAAATAAAATATATTGAAAACAAAAGCACATAAAATTAATAAAAATTAAAATGAAAAGTTTATAAAAGTGAAAAAATATTAACAAATATGGTAACACAATAAAACAGTAATTATTGAGCAACATTAACTAACAATGTATTTTATTATGTTTTATTCATTTTTTGTTAATGTTAGTTACTAAAAACAACCATTCATTGTTACACTGTAAAAAAAATATTTTCATGATGTTATCTCAACATTTTTTCTTTTGTCAAATCAACTTAGATAATTAATGTGGTTCAGATAACATAATTGCCTTCATTGTATTAACTCAATGTTTTAATTTCAATGAACTCAAAATTTGAAGGCAACCAGGTAACTTACAACAATTCTTTTTTACAGTGTAGTTCATGTCAGCTCAGGTGCATTAAATAATATTTTAATACTTTTGATTTTAATATTAGCAAATTAGCTAAAATTAACATTAACTAAGATTAATAAATGCTTTCATTGACATGACAAATACTTGACAAAAGTGTTACTAATACAGAGAGTGACGTGTTTACTGATAATATAATGAAATACAGAAATGTATTGCAATGTGCTGAACAAAGTCTGGCAGGTAAATTGAACTGAAATCACAGCTTATTCATGCGGATTACTTGCATTAAGATCAGAAACGAGTTAAACCCTCTTGACAGCAATTATGAATCAATTAATAATGAACTATTGTGTTTCTCAGTTCATCCCACACAATCCACAGAACATCCCATATTAAACAAGACACGACGTGTAGGTTTGATCTCCACTAATTACAGTGTAATTCTACAATTAAAGATCAAACATTAATGAATAAAATATTCAAGACTCACACTGTGTTCAGGAAGGGCTTGTTCCTTCTGTTTCTCTTTGATTAATCATTTCTGTGTTGGAAGCAACATTTTATTGTTTTCTAGCTCATTTCTTCTGTTTAATGTGTAATTTCACTGGTCTTCAACCCGCTTTGTGTTGTTACAATGTTGGTAGTTGGTTATATGTAAGTGAACAATGTTTACTCGTGTTACCTGGATTGAGAAATTCATGTTTATTTGTCAGCAAAAGTCCGCCGGATGATGCAAAACATGTCACTTCTGACAGCTCCAGGTGTTTTTTAAAACTGCAGATTATACTTCCACATTGTAGTATCCCCGCCCACGGACAGTCTGATCGACGAAGGGTTATTAACAGAACAGTTCTTATAATAGTAGGTTTATCACTGAAAACTGTGTCATACTTTAAACAGCATTATGGTAAACATGGAACGCTATGGCAACAGATTTCTTACCTGTATGCGATGGCAGTTTCTTTCAGTTTTCCTCCTCTGTTTGGTATGGAAGCTTGTTTCCTCCATGAACTAAAAAATAAAAAAGGTATTTGTGACTTTTTATCTCACAATTCTGATTTTGTGAGATATAAAGTCAGAATTGCGAGTTATAAAGTCAGAATTTCGTAATATAAAGTCAGAATTGTGTGATATAAAGTCAGAATTGCAAGTTATAAAGTCAGAATTTCGTAATATAAAGTCAGAATTGTGTGATATAAAGTCAGAATTGCAAGTTATAAAGTCAGAATTTCGTAATATAAAGTCAGAATTGTGTGATATAAAGTCAGAATTGCAAGTTATAAAGTCAGAATTATGTGATATAAAGTCAGAATTGCGAGTTATAAAGTCAGAATTGCAAGTTATAAAGTCAGAATTGTGTGATATAAAGTCAGAATTGCGAGTTATAAAGTCAGAATTGCAAGTTATAAAGTCAGAATTGTGTGATATAAAGTCAGAATTGCGAGTTATAAAGTCAGAATTGCGAGTTATAAAAGTCAGAATTGTGATTTATAGTCAGAATTGCATGATAAAGTCAGAATTGTGAGTTATAGAGTCAGAATTTTGAATTAGTTATAAAGTCAGAATTACGAGTTATAAAGTCAAAATTGCGTGATATAAAGTCAGAATTGCGAATTATAAAGTCAGAATTGCGAGTTACAAAGTCAGAATAACATGGTATAAAGTCAGAATTGCAAATTATAAAGTCAGAATTGCGAGTTATAAAAGTCAGAATTGTGAGATATAAAGTCAGAATTGTGATTTATAGTCAGAATTGCATGATAAAGTCAGAATTGCGAGTTATAAAGTCAAAATTGCGTGATATAAAGTCAGAATTGCGAATTATAAAGTCAGAATTGCGAGTTACAAAGTCAGAATAACATGGTATAAAGTCAGAATTGTGAGATATAAAGTCAGAATTGTGAGATAAAAAACTGAGAAAAAAAGAATTGCGAGTTTATATCGTGCAATTCTGACTTTATAACTCACAATTGTGAAAAAAAAAATTCAGAATTGTGAGATAAAAAGTCACAATTACCTTTTTAATGTTTTTATTTAGTGACGGAAACAAGCTTCCATAGTTTGGCCTGTGTTTGTGGTCATTCCGTTTGAAATGTTGACTACAAACACTTAGTTTTTTCAGATTGTCCGTCTCTGCGTTCTCTCCGTATTTATGATTCTTTGCAGCCTTTAGCCACTGCCTACAACGCTCTGAATTTTTCACTGGAAACCGAAAGTAACTCACTCCTGCTAAATAACTACTCTTTGAATTCTTGCACCCAGGACAAATACAAGTCGACGCCATTATGACAAAAAGTTTGCTAAGAAGTATTTCCTACTAAAGCAAGGTGATATTTGACTTTGGTAAATGTATCGGTAGCAGACAGGTGGGCGTGGCCTTGGATGGCAACATGCCCAGTGCATTATGGGTGTTGAAGTTTTCCTACCTATGTGACAACAGCTTTTTTTCTGTTTTGTCTAGTCTGGTAGCACTGATTTCAAAATAGTTTGCCTTTCTACTGTATAGACACCCCATTTTGCCAGCAGTGAAAGGGTTAGTTCACCCCAAGATGAAAATTCTGTCATTAATTACGCACCCTCATGTCGTTCTAAACCTGTAAGACCTTCGTTCATCTTCGGAACATTAATGAAGATCTTTTTTTGATGAAATCTGAGAGATGTCTGACTGTCACTCCATTGACTGCATTTCAGGTCTTAGTATGGATAAAATATTAAACTGAATTTTAAATAATTTGGTTGGAGTGGATGTTCATGTCTCCGTTTGCTGCACTAACTTCCACAATGAGAAACCGGCTATTTAATATGAAATGTTTCAGGTGTTTCATCATTTTTTTTGCATCTAATCAAGCATGTTTTCTTGGAAATATTGATTTAGTTGGTAATTAATTTATAGGTTTTGCCAGGTCCTCAATATCACTTTCCATCCTGTTAGTGTTTTGCAAAACCCCTTTAATTAACACAGGTTCCTTAATGACATTATCCTCCAGGAAGTGATGTCATTTTGGTGGGAAAACAACCACACAAGTAGTAGCAATGAATTACACCTCATGTAAACAATGTGTCAATCATTTACTCAGTAATTAAACTTTTTTTTTTCTTTTTTTTGTCATTGTGTAAATATTCAAGTTATAATGAATAAAGTTGAAGTGTCTGAACCAGTTTCCTCGTTGTTAACTAAAACTATTACAAATCGTTTTCATTATTTGAAATAAAGATTAAAAATATAAATATTAGATGAAAAATTAAAACAAAATAAAATGAAGTAAGTTTTGAAGTATTGAAGTGAAAGTTATATAAATATTAACATATAAATATAAAAATATTAACAAATACTATGGTAACACTTTCCAAAAAGGACCCATTAGTTAATATTACTTAATGCATTAAGTAACATTAATTAACTATGAGCAATACATTTGTTACAGTATTTATTAATCTTTGTTAATGTAATTCATATTTGTAATTTATCTTTGTCAATGTGTGAATATTCAAGATATAATGAATAAATTTGAAGTGTCTAAACCAGCGTACCCATTATTAACTAAAACTATTAAAAATCGCTTTCATAAATTGAAATAAAGCAGAAAAAATAAATATTAGATGAAAAACTTAAACTAAAAAAAAAAATCGTTAAAATTACAAATAATTAACTTAAAAAAAAAGAATTGAAAGAATTGAAATATGCCTTGGCAACAAACTGAAATAAAATAAGTTATTTTTAATATTAAAATGACTAAAAAATAAAACTGTAATAAAAATAAAGGTAAATAGAATTAAACATGACTAAAACGAACTAAAATTAAGTTGAAAACTGAAAGTATAAAAATAAAAGCTAATTTAAAATATAAATATATAAACTATTATTAAAACTAATATATATATATATATATATATATACATACATACATATATACATACATTATATATATATATACACACATATATATACACACACATATATACACACACATATATATACACATATATATACACATATATATATATATATATATATATATATATATATATATATATATTTACACACACAGATACTTTAAATATACTATATATACTTTAAATTACAACAAACCATTGTTAAAGTGAAAGTTCAATCAGTTTTGCATAACAGGAATGACTCTCTTTTCCATTCAAATTCAACTTTTGACCCTTTTACAATTGTCAGCTGATTTATGAAAAAGCCAACAGTGCACTGCAGATGTTAATTAAAGTCCTATCTGTGCAAGCGAACAGGCCGATAAGGTAGAGACGTCACACCGGAGCAGGTGAGCGTCTCTCAGGCTGATTCTCGCTGGCTTCAGGGTCAGAGCGACTCCCACGCCACAGACCGGCTCGCTGATAGCAGCTTAATCAAAGTGTCTCTTTCAGCTCTGGGAAATCCTGTGGGAGAGAGAGAACGAGAATGAAAGAATGAGTGTTTGTGTGAAGGGAGGTGAGAAGCGAGATCCGCTGCACTGAAGTGTGTGAGGAGAAGGTCAGGTGGCTGGAACGGGACGGAGAGATGGATGATGGACGAGAGGTCAGAGAGGTCAGCCGTGTCTGTGATTGCAGAGACGCTTGACCGGATGCTTGTGATGTCTCTCGTATGAAACCCCACACAACCCTAATGAACAGAAGTTACACTGATCATGAATCACAGCTCTGGGGAATGTGGGGAGTTGACGTGAAAAAGTTTGGGGAAGTTGACAGCTTTATAGGCTACATGGAATAATTTGTACTTTGTCTAAGGACCATTTACTATGAACTACTGAAGGTGAAAATGGTGATTAAAATGGTTAAAACTTCAAAACTAATACATGTACATTCATATATGTTTCAACCTCAAATCTTGATGTTGATAAAAATGAGATGAAATAAGAATATTTTGTAACTATCATTTAAATCTGACTAATTTTCAAATTGTTTGTCATAAATCAACATCTCAGGAAATTGCTATGGTGTTTCAAATCAGAATATGATTTTCTGTTATGAAACAGGACATCGATTTCAAACGTCCACTGTAGACACCAGGACTTAAAGAATGTAAAGCAGGCATTTTGGGAGACACAAGTGAAAAGGGAAAGAAATGATATATCAATATTCCTATAAAATATATTAGATATTCATATGAAAATGTTGCCAATTATTACTCCCATTATTAGACTTCTTTTTTCATTACATGTTGCTCCAAGAACACATTAATATGCAAATTTACAATGTATCAATGCACTGTGTAGGATGAGAAAACACGCCTATGGCCATTTTACACACATATTGCATAAAGTAAAATAGTATATCAAATCATTCTGTTATGTTCTGAGTCCTGGTGTCCACTACAGTATGACATATGAATAAAATATCTTTTTTTTTGTTTCAAAAATGTTTAAATAATATTTCAAAATATTAACTGTATTTTTGATCACATAAATGCAGCCTTGGTGAGCAAAAGAGACTGTATACATATACACACTCTCCTGGTCAAAAGTTTGGAATAATTAAGATTTTTTTGAATGTTTTCAAAAACATTGAAAACAGTAATATTTTGAAATATTATTAAAATTTAAAATATTCCTATGATCAAAGCTGAATTTTTTGAATTTTTTGAATTATTTGAAACTTTTGGCTAGTAGTGTGTGTGTGTGTGTGTGTGTATACACTTTCAAAACATCCTTCTTTTAAATCTCTGTGCAGTTCATCAAGATAAAATTGTTACCTTGATGAAGCCTTGTCTGTTTTAAAGGGTTAGTTCACCCAAAAATGAAATTTCTGTCATTAATTACTCACCCTCATGTCGTTCCAAACCTGTAAGACCTTCGTTCATCTTCAGAACACAAATTAAGATATTTTTGATGAAATCCAAGAATTTCATCTGCAGTCTCACACTGCTTACTTTTAGTGCTTCCAGGTTCCACGTCAGAATGGCAGCTCAGTATTGGCCGAGGCTGTTCATGTGACCAGCACAACATATGGAAGTGCTAAACATATCAAATATCTTACGTAAAAAAACGTAAAAAATATCTTAATTTGTGTTCCGAACATGAACGAAGGTAGGTCTTATGGGTTTGGAATGACGTGAGGGTGAGTAATTAATGGCAGAAATTTCATTTTTGGGTGAACTAACCCTTTAAGGTTGTAGTTCGAAGGTTATAGAGAAGTTTCAGACAGATAGACAGTTTAACATCTAATGCAATGACATTCAGATATTTTTAAGTGTGATTTAAGTGTTTACTTTTTAGGGCTGTATTATCAAAAATATCAAAGCATCAAGTAAAGCAGCTCCCAATTAAAACCTGCTAAAAATAGCATGAAAATTTGAGCATTATGCTGGAGCAGCTTTTAAAAGACCTAAGTGATGAAATGATTCCTGGGTCAGAATGACCTGCACAGAAATGCTCCCGTATGAAAGAGGCATTGTCGAACAAAAAAAAAAAAAAAAAATTAATGCAGAAATGTTCAGGCATATAAAGCATGACTACAGTAGCTTTGACACACACACACAGACCGAACAGGTACCAGTGAAGCATTCAGATTTCTGAAGGTCACTCTTCATTCAAGGTTATTGTTTGTGTTTGGCTGAAGGTAATGAGCTGTCAATCACAGCACAGGGCGGTCACGGGGGGGACGGCGTCCATCAGACCCTGTTTAAAACACTGAGTGGAGATGACAGCTGAAGGAGGCATGAAAACACACTGATCATCTCTGTCATCTGTCCTGGCATGTGAATCGTGACTCAGAGGACGTTTACTGTAACGCTGGCTAAAAGACGCGTCTGCTCTGGCATTTCTCTCCTGAACTACTCGTGACAAAAGGACGGATGAATGTAGACAGCGTCTCTTTTGTTGTTTTGTTTCATTTGAATAATGGTTAACCGAGGCGAGTGTTCTCTGACCGGCAGACACTGAGGTCACACCGTCTGTCAGCTGGATATGGGGCGCCGCCTGCTGGCTGCTTCATCACTGCTTTGATGCAAAGTAGTACACTAATATTATGAGCATGTATATTGTGCAAATTGTCTCTATGCATGAAAAGATGGGTTAATAGTCAGTAGTTTTACATTGCACACTGCACATACTGTATCCCACAATGCAATGAAAGAAAAACATATGTGATATCAGCCCAAATTTAAACATTTTGCCTCAACATGTGTTTTAATCAAGATAACTGCTATCAGCTCACTGATAATAAGGTCAAGTGACCATAATGACATTTACTGTTGCATACTACTTTACTTACTACACTGAAAAAAGTGGCAATAACACATCGGAGCCCTATATCAATGATCCAAATCCACTTTTACTAGTTTGACGATGAAAAAAAAAAACGGTCTGTGCGCCAGGCTCACGGTCCAAAAGTGTTGTACCTAGTCTCTTAATGAGTCAGGGGTGTGTTTTGGGCGTAATATAGACACCTTCAACCTGATGAGTCAGTTTAAATACATGTGTGTATTGCCACGATTGGTCAAATAATTAGCCAATTTCATTCGTCATTACTACAAATAGGTAATTCTGATACATGCAATGACTATCCATTATGATTTTTGTAGACTTTAGAGCAGGTTTTTGTTGGTCAATGGCGCAGTTGTTTTCAACTGCCTCAAAATAGCAACACGCCAACAATGCACCTGAACACCCCTTGTTTTCAGACCAGCACGCTCATGGGCGAACAGATGGGTGTGAGTGCATTTGCTATTTAAACAACGTGGGCGCTGGACGTGAAAATGATAACTGTGTTGGGCTGAAACTAGCAAAAAACACTTGCATCGTGCCTGGTGTCGCATTGCGCCGGGTGTTATGATAAGGCCCATCGAATTAAACGTGGAATTTTGAAACAGAAAGACTGAAATGTAAAACATACTCTAATAATATTTGTTTTATTCACAACTTTGAAACCACATTTCCCAGGAGTCATTTCATCTCTTCAGTCTTTTGAAAGCTGCTCCAGCATGATGCTCAAACTTTCAGGTTATTTTTAACAGATGAACTGGGAGCTGCTCTGCTTGATATTTATATAGTATGCTTCGATATTTTTGGTTCAATGACCCTAAAAACTATCTGGACACTTAAATCACACTTAAAAATATCTGAATATCATTGCAGTAGATATCAAATTTATATATACTGTATTTAATATATACTGTATACACACACACACACACAGAGCCTTTTGCCTTTAGAACTGCCTTAATTCTTCATGGCATAGATTGAACAAGGCGCTGGAAACTTTCCTCAAAGATTTTGGTCCATATTGTCATGATATCATCACGCAGTTGCACTTTTTTGGGGCTTCAAAACACGTCCCCCGTTCACTACCATTATAAAGCTTGTAAGAACCAGGATATTTTTAATACCTTTCTTCCCCATTCTGATGCACACAAGTTTTTTTTTTTTTCACTTATAACTACAAAATAATTTTTACAGTGTACGTTTTAAAAAATAGTAAGCAGTGCGCTAGTATTCGATTTGGAACACATCCCAGCTCTTCATATCTCTTTCCCAGCTCCAGCCCGAGCAGGTGTTGCCATAGTGATCAGAGGAACATCAAACACCTTCATTCCTTCCTTCACTGCACATGCAGCACTGCAGCTCAGAGATCACAACGCAACTCTCTGCTACATCACCATCTTTATCCGCTTTTCCAGGAAAAAAACATCAAAACAGCCTTAAAACAAGTTAAATTTGCATAAGCAAAATTGCAAAAGATAAATTCTGTGACTTTTATGATTGAGAGTAAAAAATGTGCATATCCTAGAAGAAAAAACATTAGCCTTAATGAGTGAATCTCACAAGAAATGTCCATTTATCACCACAATCTCAAAAGAAAGTAGCAAGAAATTATAGAAAATGAAGCATACTTTTTACCTTTTAATTTTGACATTATTTTAATGACAACTGAGAATATTTACATGCAAAATTGTCATTACTTTAATGCAGTATTTTTTTGTAATGCATTCCAGTAAAATACAATAATGCAATGATTAGATATAGGATAAATAAAGCCAGAATTCTTTAATTTCATTAAGTTATCATCAAATATTTTTTTGCATTACACAAATAAAGCTTAGATGATTAAATGTGCTTAATTGTCACAACCCAAAAAATGGGCTTCACCCTGATATCTTACAGCACATTCATCTCGTTTTAAAGGCGTTTAGATATCTTTACTGGACACTGTCAAACAGGTTTGATCAACACAGCTGTATGTTTATGAACGCACGCTTCATTAACACGTCAACATAAATGCATCATTTCAGCCTGTTAAACATCTGATGCATCCAACCGTCTCGCACACATAAACTCAGATGCATGCACGGATTCAATGCATCTGTGATGAATTATGTGTCTTCTTTCAGATGCTCATGACTGAGATTTCTAACATCGATTCATAATATGCGGCTGAAGGCCACTGCTTCGTTCTGCAAAGCAAAAACGGCACAGGAAACAATATTCACCCTCCCTTCTTTGTTTCCTTTTAATTGACTTTTTAACAAGGTAACGAAGCGGCAAGGCAGATAGTGAATGAATGGAAGCATCCTCTACTTTATCACTCTGTCTGAGAGAGCAGCAGACGGCACAGAGACATTCATTAACTCACTTATTGTGTTTCTGTACATCCAGAGAGAAAGAGTGGAGGAAAACAATGCTTCTGAAGAGTGCACGAGTGCCTCGTCTTATGTGGAACGACACATGCATCCTAAAGAAATGAGAGGCAAACTGAGAATGGCATTGATTTAGTGCAGCATGCTTTTATTTGCTTACAGTTTTGTCTTCCCTTTTATGTGTCTTCAGATATGTGTGCAATCATTCATTGATTTACTGCTGCAGCCGCATCATACATACAGTCGGTAAAGATGCACAAACACATCTGACGAAAGTTGTGAGGTTTGACCCAGCTAACAAATATATGTTCTAAGAACATTTTGCTAACATTATTTCTGAATGTTCTCTGAAGGTTTTCTTTAAAACCCTCTGGGCCTCTTTGGTCAAAAATGACCGAAAACTTTTACATTTTGAATTTTTTTTATTTTTTTGCTTCATCGGAATGGGATGAAACTCGCATTACCTATGTGAACACGCAAAAAAATCATGGACATATATGTATGAACTAGCACAGAGCAAGATTTTGGAAATGTGTGAAATAAAATCAATAATTCAGCCACAAAGCAGTAAAAAACGAACAGCAAGGAAGAGGTTACACTCCAAAACATCAAAAGTACAAAACAGACACACACACACACACACACACACACACACACACACACACACACAATACACTATTATACACACAAATGAACTGGTGTGGCTGTAACAATATGGTAAAATTAAGCTAAAAGACTCAAATAAGAGGTTAAAATCAGATCATACCCAGATTTATTAAGCTGTGATCAAACATACCTGTTCATTTTTGTTACATTTTTATTGAATTTTGATGTTATGTGTATCAAAATGTCCTCCTCTGTATTCATGTTTGACTGCAGTGAAATTAATGCAAAAACTGACACTTCAAATCAACATTTAAAAAAATGACAAAACCTTGACAAAAAGTAGTCTTTGAGAATGTCTACGTATAAATCCAAGTATTTAATATTTAATAAGTATTTATGTCTAAGAACACTAGATAATTTATAAGCCACTTTATATAGAACTACATCTATTGGTTACAACAAAAGTTTTTATTTTTTTACTCCCACCAGATGGCACTAATCTATCTTCAAAAAATGAGATTTTAAATGCCTATTTTAACATGGAATATTGCTTTAATTAAAATAAATATTTAAAAATAATATTAGAATTTTTTTTTATATATTTTTAATGGGGAACAATAGTTAATAAAAATTGTATACATATTGCATAGTATCATAAAATACCCCCAAAATTCTAAATAATAATAAAAAAATATTATTAAACAAAAATATATTACATTGGTTTTGCTGGGGGGGGGAGGGGGGAGAGTCACATTTTAAGGCTTCGCTCACTTTTGACTGTGAAGAAGCCATGTGTGACCCCTAAACGAAGAGGACCAGAGGGTTAAATGTTCTAAAATCGTTTTTATGCAAACGTTAAGGGAACATTCTATTTTATCATTCTTCAAACACTATGAGAACGTTACTTTTGAATTTCCTCAAAAGTAGTAACATTTAAAAAAACATTAGATGAACGCTCTGAGAACGTTTCCTGAAAATACAACAGATCTAGTGTTGAAAATGAAGGCAAAAAGCTTTGTGTCTCTTTGTGCTTCTGGTTAATGTAATGAATCCAGTGAAGATGAGTTTACATACCTGCAAATGTGCTTTTCTCTTCGACAGCATGGATATAATGAGCTCTGTGAATCCTAAATGACAATGACAGAATGGATTTAGCATCCCGAAAAAGTGCCTTGCAGTGTCCAAGTACTATTGGAGGTCACTGCGTGTCAATGCATACTGGGTTAAAACACTTGTGAAATCAACTTCATGCCTTTTAGTTAGGAGGTTGTATATGAACTGTATTGTTGTGCACTGAATTATTTATGCAGACGCAGTACTGTAGTTCTGCCATTGCAGACAATAACAGCATATGAATGTACTGCTGACTAAATGCATGACTGAAGGAGGTTCATACTAATAGACAGACCCAGAATCTGTGTACTTCTTTTGTGCATTTTAGGAGTAAAATTTTGTGTGTTAAACTGAGCCCTCTAAATGAAAGCATCATCAAATGAATCAAAGTGGTGATGAATGTCTGCACAGGCTCAAAACACAAAAGGTAACAGCTATTAAACAAGCGTGCATGCAAACATAATCCATTATGATTGCGTGTAGAGTTAACAGAATCAAAACAAATGGTCGTGAATTCACGCATGTGCAAAAGCGAGCGCCTGGAGCGTCACATTTACATACCTGCAAACCGGAGTTATTCGTGCTTCTCTCCTTGACAGCATCGGAAACAGTGAGCTCGGTGAATCCTAAATGAACTGACAGGATGGATTTAGCATCCCGAAATCGAGATACGCATCAGATATCATCATCATAATCATCAGCTCAATTACTGAGAGTGAAAAGCAGCCGACGGCAGAGACAGAGAATACGGTTACACTGGGAACGAGGGATGAGATGAGGAGAGAGATTATAAAGATAGAGAGAAACAGAGATGGAGAGACAGAGATGGAAAGATAACGGCCGGATACTGATGAGTGTCCTATTTTCTTACACCTTTTCTCTGACCTCCACAAGCGTTGATCATCTGAAGAAAGAACATATTTTCAGAGTGAATGTCATAAAATCTTGTCCATGTATCATTAAACAATCAAAAGTAGCAAGAAATCATAGTTTCATAAAGAAAATGAAGCTGGAATTTTTTTCTTTGCATTATTTTGATGACAATTAAAGACATTTCCATGCAAAATTCTCATTATTGTAATGCAGTATTTTTTTAATATAACAATGAAATGATTAATTATAGGATAAATTAAAGTCATAACAAAAAAAAAAAAAAAAAAAAAAAAAAAATATATATATATATATATATATATATATATATATATACATATATATATATATTATCATGATGTATAAATACATTAATTAATAATTTCATTAATTTATCATCAGTTCTTTCGTACTTTATTCCAGTAAAATACAATTAATGCAATGATTAATTATAGGATAAATTACAGTCTGGAAAAAAACATTATCATAATGTATAAATTCATTAATTAATAATTTATTAAGTTATCATCAGAATTCTTTTTGTTTTTTGCATTTTGATATTATTTTGTTGGCAATTAAGGACATTTCCATGCACAATTCTCATTACTTTAAAGCACTATTTATTTTTGTACTTTATTCCAGTAAAATACAATAATGCAATGATTAATTATATGATACATTAAAGCCACAACTAAAATATTATCAATATGTATAAATACGTTAATAATTCTATTAAGTTATCATAAGTTTTTTTGTACTTTAATCCAGTAAAAATACAATAATGCAATGATTATTTATAGGATGAATTAAAGCCACAACAAAAATATTATGATGATAAATACATGAATCATTTTATTATCAGATTTTTATTTTTGCATTTTGACATTATTTTGATGACAATTAATAACATTTCCATGAAAATTCTCATTATTTTAATGCAGTATTTTTTCTAATGTATTCCAGTAAAAATACAATAATGCAATGATTCGACAGTTACAGGATCAATTAAAGTCAGAAAAAAATATTATCATGATGTATAAATACATTAATTAATAATTTAATTAAGTTATCATCAGCTCTTTCGTATTTTATTCCAATAAAATACAATTAATGCAATGATTAATTATAGGATAAATTTAAGTCTGGAAAAAAAAAACATTATAATACATTAATTCATATTTTATTAAGTTATCATTTCTTTTTTTTTTTTTTTTTTTGCAATTTGATATTATTTTGATGGCAATTAAGGACATTTCCAAGCAAAATTCTCATTACTTTAAATCAGTATTTTTTGTACTTTATTTCAGTAAAATACAATTAATGCAATGATTAATTATAGGATACATTAAAGCCACAACAAAAATATCATCGTGATGTATAAATACATTAATAATTTTATTAAGTTATCATAAGTTTTTTGTACTTTAATCCACGAAAAAAATACAATAATACAATGATGATGTATAAATACATTAATTAATAATTTTATTATTATCATCAGATTTTTATTTTTGCATTTTGATATTATTTTGATGACAATTAAGAACATTTCCAAGAAAAATTCTCATTACTGTAACGCAATTTTTTTGTATTGTATTCCAGTAAAAATACAATAATGCAATGATTAGATACGGGATAAATTAAAGCCAGAACAAAAAAAACAAAAAATAAATAAATAATATCATGATAAATAAATACATGAATAATTTCATTGTTACCATCAAATATTTTGCATTACACAAACAAGACTCAGAAGTGTAAACATGCTTAAGTCAGTGTCATCAAAATAAAATCTTAATGGTCCTTACATAGGCTGCAGTGAATATGAGCTGAACCCTGATGTTCTATAGCACATTCATCTGGTTTGAAAGGTGTTTAATTATCTTTACCTGACAACAAAACAAAGACACTGTCAAACAGGTTTGATCATCACAGGTGAGTGTTGTATTCTCTTAAGCCTATATTAAACCTCCACACAGTCTGAAGAGTTATAGCTGATGGTCTGTCTGTCAGGACACTGAAGCTCTTCTGGACTCATGATGTTCACATGTATCATTCATGACTTCAGTTTGTTTACCCGAGAGAGTCTGTACACGAGTCTGTCAGAGCGTTAGTCAGACGTTTGAGTTTTTATTCAGGCCAAGAACCACCTGAATAGAGCCGAATCTCACATCTGACATGTAAAATGACCGATAACAGTTCATTTCGTTTTTTATATGGGGTTTACAGGCATCGACTGAAACTGACACCACAATAATAGACATGACATGGGAAAACGTTCATATAATTTTACCAGAGTCACTCTGTGTGCAACTTAGCAATGTGTGTTGACACCGCAATCAGACTTTCTCAGAAAACAAAGTACTTTTGGTACTAAATAAATGCCTCAAACAAAACTAATGCTTTTAACCTCGGAAACTGGCAAAATCAGTGATTAGTTCTTCTATTAATCCAGTGCCTTGAAAACAGGAGTTACAAGATAGAAACCAAGACTTCTTTCAGGGTTATTATCGTTAATTAAATCGGAAACATTTTTCTGTTCATTTAAATGAAGCTAAAATAAAATAAAATATAAATATTAGTTGAAAAACTTAAAATAAACAAAAATTAGAAATGCTGAAGCACTAAGATTATTAACTGGAAATAAATAAAAATCTAAAAATAAAACAAAAATTAAAATAAATATCAATATTAAAAAAAAAAAATGTAGGGATGCACCGATACCACTATCGGTATCGGCCCGATACCAAGCTCATGTAGACTACTTGTACTCGTAAAAATACCCCCGATACCTCACGTGACATAACTGACAGAATTTTCCGTGCACAGAGACACCGGCGGCAGCAGCATAAACAATGTCAGCCTTCTCCTTGCGCCTGAATGGTCAAATGCACACATAGTTGTCAAAATGTCCATCGTGTGTGGAGTATCTCACGTAAATACAGTCGGTTATGGCTTAAGTGGACGTTAACGTTTGGGTGAAAACAGAATATGTGTCAGTATCTATGGATTCGGTCTTAAAGGGACCGTAGCCTAATTAAATATTTGTCATTAATGTTAATAAAACAACAAAAGATAAAAAAATAAAAATAAATGTATACATGGTATATAAACCTACTGTAAGTTTATTTAATTTGTATCTCTATAGTATTTGTTGTATTGTTTGTAATTTGTTTGAAAATTTCTTTTTATATAACAACAATTATATATATATTGGTAATTATGCCCTTTGAAGGTGAAATTTTTGTTCTTTAAGTTTGTGACAAGCACATATGTATTACTTTTTTTCATTAGAGTAATAATAAAGAAGCTGTCCTACATTAATTAGTATCACTGTGCTTGGAAAACTGCAACATCACCAAAAAAAAAAAAAAAAGAGAGAAATTAATAAATGTATAGGCATCGGTATCGTTGAGTACCAGAAAAAAAATATTGGTACTCGTACTTGGTCCTTAAAAAATGGTATCGGTGCATCCCTACAAAAATGTAACTAAAATTAACATGAAAAATAAAAATATTTATAGCTAATATATAGCTATAATATTTATTGCTAAATCAAAATATTATTATAAATAGATTTTACACCCTGGAACGCGATTTTTACCGGGGGACTCCCCCTGAAACGCCATTGGGCTAGTTTTGGGATGGTTTTGAGTAGCTATTGGCCTTTTAACATTTAATGGGTTTTCCCGTGCCCTGCTGACACTGACAGCGCTAGTCAAAGCATTTGTCATTTCCGACTTGTTCTGTGTTCACAACTTTTTCAATATAAAAGTCTTTTCAACTGAGTGACTCGCTTTATGAAGACAATCTTTGCCGCCATCTAGAGGCGTAATAAATGTTCACTTCTGTTGCTGTTCACGGTCAGGGACTATTTTTTCCAGCGGAAGGAAGGCTTTTAATCATTTTACTTAATGAAAGTTGCACTGATACATATTTTTTGGCTTTAATTTTTGTATTGTGTGGTAACCGTTTTATAAAAGCAATAAGCCCCGTGAAGCCGTGGTTTACAGTGAATTTATAACAGCTCCACATCGTGCCTAACAACGCTCCTTAGCTGTTATAAACTCACTGTAAGCCACGGCTTCTTGGGGCTTATTGCTTTAATAAAACTATAATAAAACAAAAAACATTCTTAGTGATTTTTAAGGACTGAAATGATGCGTTTATTCTTTATCGCACTTCTTTGCATTTTTTTCCCCACAGACTTGCTTGGTGTGAGATGAAGAATAATTGAATCATTTTGGTCCTTAAATGTTTAAGGTACACTATGGGAATATAACTATTTATCAAACATTTTCTAAAAGCATTCGAATAAACAAGGATATCATGTGAATCACGTTGGAAAAGCTCCAGTTGTTTGGCATTTGTGTGTTTCACAGGATCAAATCTGAACGCCCGGCCTGTTTTGAGCGCCAAATCAGTTCATTAAAAGTTAGCTCTTACTTTCAGATCTGGAAACGATTGCAGACAAATGTTTCCCTGAACCCAAGCTCTGGCTCCGCGGATCACATCAAAAGTCAGTCCTCTGCTGCGAGCTATAAAAAATAAATCAACAAACATGTTAATAATTAATGCAAACCAATGAAAAGCCCTTACTATGTCGAGCTCAGTGTTCACAGCATAAATTTGCTTGTAAGAATTTTAAAGCTCCCGAAGACTGAAGGAGAATACGATAGAAAGCTGAGGAAAGCGGACTAAATATCTCTGATCTTTGTAATGAACAGCATTAATGTGAACAGGTCAGCGAGAGGTCCTCATTAAAACATTAATGTTACAACAGCTCTTAATAAAACACACAAAATGAAAAATAATAATAGAAGAGTGTCTGTGCATCTTCCTCAAAGGTGTGAGGAGGAGGAGTGTGTGCTTGTGAACATCTTTAAAGACTATTCAGACACGATTTGCTTTCTAAAATAATGATTGACAGGATGTCTGAGACTTCATGTACTGATGAGGATGGGACTGAGATTGCTGTTGTTTTTGTGCATAAGATTTATATATACCCTGCCGTTCAAAGGTTTGGGGTCTTTTGGAAAGAAATTAATACTTATATTCTGCAATATGCATTAAATTGATCAAAAGTGACATTTATTATTTATATTTACAAAATATTCTATTTCAAATAAATGTTGTTCATTTGAACTTTCTGTTCATCAAAGAATCCTGAAAAATAAAATGTATCAATTTCCACAAAAATATGAACTGTTTTCAGCATTGATAATAATCATAAATGTTTCTTGAGCAGCAAATCAGCATATTAGAATGATTTCTGAAGGATCATGTGACACTGAAGACTGGAGTAATGATGCTGAAAATTCAGCTTTGATCACAGGAATAAATTACATCTTACTACATATTTACATAGAAAACAGCTGTTTTAAATTCTAATAATATTTCACAATTTTTTGTGTATTTTATATCAAATAAATGCAGCCTTGGTGAGCAGAAGAGACTTCTTTCAAAAACATCAAAACACCATTCCCAAACTTTTGAACTAGTGTACAAAAATTTAAATTCATCATAACTTGTTTCTGTCAGTCGTTTTTGTTTTATTCTAGGCAAAACTCACCAAGTATGTCATAAAATTGACTCTGATTACATATAATATATTACTATTAGGCAAGATTAGGCAAGTTTATTTATAAACTTATCACACTTATTCACAGTGGCAAATCAAAGTGCATCCATATAAAACTATTTAAAAATAATTATAAAAAAATCATAACAGATGCATAAGAAATAAAAATATAAAAAAATATTATATAATCATCTTTTTATGTTAGACGGGATGCCAGCAACTGCCAGCAACTACTATTTTACATGGTTTAATAAAAATAAAAAAAGGTGCAATAAAGCTGCTCTTACTGCGTACATTTTGCAGAGCTGTTCGATTCAGACACTCACAAAGAGTGTCTAGAAAACATCCGCAGTGAGAACTGGTCCTGTCCGAAAGAGCGTGTTTGTGTCAATTAGCCTGTAAAAGCAGAGTGTTTGACCTGGGCATCGTCCCTCTGTGCTGCCGACGGCTGCTCTCACTTCCAGGTGAGTGATCGTGGAAACACACAGTGGAGCAGACAGGTCACGCCAGGGGTCACGAGGTCACTGCTGAAACCACAAACATGCACAAGAGCTGGGAGAAATAAAGAAAGAAAGAGACAGAGACTTAACTTCAAACTGGAGCTTTCCAAGCTGCTTATCTGGTGCTGTAAGTGATATTTTCAACATGCAAGAAAATGTCACTATTACCTGACAGATATCACTCAAACAGATGTCCTGAGAGTCTCTGTGACAGCTGCAGACTCAAACACAGCAAAACAGGATCAAACAGAATAGAATAGTAATACTATACTGTATATATACACTGTATATTTAAGCACTGAAGGTGTGTAGGCACCTATTATAACCGTTACCGTTCTTCTTCTGCACTGGAAGTCTATTGCAGCCCATAACTGCCTGCGGGAAAGTTATACAATTTGGCACACTTATAGAGGCCAGTCTGAACTGTCATCATAGCAAATTTGGAGTCTCTAACTCAATCACTCTAGCGCCACCAACTGTCCAAACCTGCACTTACATTTATGCTAATAACTTTTGAACCGTAAGGGCTAGAAACAAACTTTTCCCGCCATTTTGAATTAGAACTTTTCCCGCCATTGTAGAAACTCCTCCTAGGACGTTGCTACAAAAATTGAATCAGGTCATCTTCAGATCATACCGACAAAATGTTGTGGAATTCAAGTTGATTTGTCAAACTGTTTTCGAAAAACGTGCGTAGCGCTTGTGAAAATTGACGCTTTATCGTATTCAGACCAAACTTGGTCCATGTCATGTCACAAGCATGACCTGAGGTTATGTGCTGCGTTTCGGCGCAGTGCCACCTACTGGTCCAGAGATACGAAAAATGACTATTTTTGCTTATAACTTCTGAACGCTTTGTCCAAAAATCATAAAAGTTGTCTCATTAGATTCGGGGCGTCATGCCAAGTCGACAACCAATTTTCCCATATCGGCCAATTTGACGCTTATGTATGGAGGCACTCTGAGGACACACACACAAAAAAAGCGGTGGGACTGCGCCACATGGTGGCAGTATAATTGAACATGGCTCTAACTACAGTACCATTGGTTTGATTGACTTCAAAATTGACATGCAGTCTTTGTCTCAGTTGCTATCATAGTCCATAACGACATTGTTGGTCTGCTGCTAGCTTCCGTGTTTGCTGCTTGCAGCTATATTTCATACTATTTTTGAATGCACAGTGTGAAATACTAAGCAGTATGCAGTGATAAATGTTTCAGCTATAGTAAGGTACAACGTTGTCACACAGCATAATCACAGTGCATATTTGATTAAACTACTTACAGTTTGGGGTGGGTAAGATTTTTTAATGTTTTTGAAAGAAGTCTCTTCTGCTTAATCAAGATTGTATTTATTGTAGATTGTACAGCAAAAATTGTGAAATATCATTAGATTTTAAAATAGTTGTGTCCTATGTGCATATATTGTAAAATGTAATTTATTTCTATGATCAAAAGCTGAATTTTCAGCATCATTACTCCAGTCTTCAGTGTCACATGATCTTTCAGAAATCATTCTTATATGCTGATTTGATGCTCAAGAAACATTTATGATTGTTATCAGTGTTGAAAACAGTAATACATTTTATTTTTTTGAATAATAAAAATGTTCAAAAGAGCATTTATTTAAAATAGAAATCTTTTGTAACATTATAAATGTCTTTACTGTCATTTTTGATCAACTTAATAAAGCCTTGCTGAATAAAAGTATTAATTTCTTTCCAAAAATATTTAAAAATCTAACTGTCCCCAAACTTTTGAAAGTAGTGTATATGGCATTCAGTTAACATCTTGGAAATAAGAACAGCTATTTTGCACAACTTTGAGCAGTTTGACTAAATTATGGCAGTGTATGAAAATGAATCATTCATCACACTGGAAATGAATGGTCAAGGAAAACACACTGCATTGTGGGATACAGTATTCAGTGCCCTGTTGTCAATACACAGGGCACTGAATACACAGTTCATGTGGATTGTATCTGAAATGCTATAGTGTTGTGAAAACAGCTGAATAAATCTGTAGAATCACTGCTTTTAGTTAGTTACTCACACAACATTACAAACTAGGGCTGTTTTTATTCCTGAAGATGAGATACTGTACTCCATTTCAGAAAACACACAGAGCAACACTTTTAAGATAAACCTTCAAAGCTTGTAAAGCTCAAGAGAACGTATTAAAGTTCAGAATTGACAGTGTTTTAGGGATCAGTGAGTGTTTAGAATCGCTTCGTCTCTCTGAATAGGAATATGATTCTCTCTAATCTGAGTTTTTTAACACTTCACAATCACAGTTATTCATAATTTATCATTTGGCAACTAACTGAAATAAGTGTAAGTTGAAGTACTAAAAAGGTGCGTTTACACCATGTCATAATTACCGTGATTACGAGATTTCAGCTTGTAAAAAGCATTCACGTCTTCATAGAGGTCGTAATTACAACTTGTAAGCTAGGAATGTTCTGAAAGCTCCTACTTGTACCACCTGACCCGCTGTAGATTCATTTAGGCGTTAATAGTGTTGCCATAGAACGCATAGATATGGAAGCTTGTTTCCGCCACTGAATTAAAAAAAGGTACTTGTGACCTATCTGAGATAACAAAAAATATAAAGTCACAACTGTGTGTTATAAAGTCAGAATTGTGATATAAACCTGAAAATGTGGGAGAAAAAAAAGTCAGAATTGCAAGAAAAAAAGTCAGAATTGTGAGATATAAACTCGTAATCGCGAGAAAAGTCAGAATTGCGAGGAAAAAAGTCAGAATTGTGAAATATAACTCATAATTGCGAGAAAAGTCAGAACTGCGAGGAAAAAATTCAGAATTGCAAGAAAAAAGTCAGAATTGTGAGAAAAAAGTCAGAATTGCGAGAAAAAGTCAGAAATATGAGATATTAACTCTTAATTACAAGAAAAAAGTCAGAATTGAGAGAAAAAAGTCAGAATTGCGAGATACAAACTCACAATTGTGAGAAAAATTCAGAATTCCAAGAAAAAGTCAGAATTGCAAGAAAAAACTGAAAAATAAACTCGCAATTGCGACAAAAAGTCAGAATTGCGACATATGAACTTGCAATTGTGAGAAAAGTCAGAATTACAAGAAAAAAGTCAGAATTGCGAGGAAAAAAAGGCTAAATTTTGTGAGATATAAACTGGCAATTATCTTTTAATTTTTTTTATTCCGTGGCGGAAACCAGCTTCCATACATAGAAGGGCGATCATGGCATGAACACAGTAAAATTATGAACTGAACTGAAACTAAAACTTAAATAAAAAATAAATTAAAACCATTTAAAAATATTTTTAAGAACCAAAAACAAATAAACATGAAAAAAGCATGTGAAATTCCGTTCAAGATGAACCTTCAAAGCCTTTAGAGCTTAAGAGAACATATTAAAGCACGTGTTTGGAATCGCTTGGTCTCTCTGTAATGTTAAGGCTGCGCTCTTAACATTCACTTCACAATCACGATTATTCATGAATATCTGCGGGTAGAAATATCAATGAAGAAGCCGCGCTGATGTTAGCAGCGCATTCAGATGAGGTTTGATGTGACGTGAAGAGTTCAGAAGGCCACATGTTCTGAACCGCAGGATTTGTCCGCGTCTCAAGTCATTAGTGAGTTCAGCATCACCGCATAACTCTCACACTCAACCCAGAGCACCTTTTATAATCCAAATCACACAGAAACAGACACACACTGAACTGCTGCACAGGCACACACATGCTAAACAGCAGGTTTCAAAAATCAGGAAAATGTGGAAAATGATGAGCTAGAAGGAAGTGGAGATTGAAATCAGCGATAGGATGTTAGAGGAGAAGGGGAAATAGATGGCGAAGATAACGAGCGGACGCTATTTTCTTACTCCAATATCCTGACCTCTCCAATACTGGTAATCCACAGTCTGAATCTTCAGTTTAACTGCTGCCTGTCAGGACAATTCTAGTTTCAGACTCACATTCTGACCACAGATTGTGTCACTGACCGTCAGGTGCATATTGCATGCAAAAATGAAATGCAAAGTGCTGCTGAAATTGTTGCACTAGTAGTACACTAGATGATTCTAGAGATTCAAGATCAGAACAGTTAAGTGGGTGAAAATTATCAGTACCTTTTACTTTTGGGCAACAAAAATTCTGATCACAATATATATACATACAGGGGTTTTGCTGTACACCAGTGCTGTCAACTAAAACTATATATATATATATATATATATATATATATATAAACATTTGTGTTAATTGAAATAAAGCTGAAAAATATAAATAAATAAATATATATGTATATATAATTTTAATAATATTAGATGAAAGAAAATTAAAATGTTGCTTTGGCAGCTAACTAAAATGTTTAAGTTGAAGTACTAAAATTATTAACTCATAATAATAAAATTAAAACTAAAACTGAAAAAAAAAAATAAAATAAAATAAATAAACAAAACCATTCAGAAATATTTTTTAACAACCAAAAGCTAATAAGCATGAGAAAAGCACATAAAATTAAACTGAAAACTTAAAATATAAAAATAAAAGTTAATTAAAAATACTAATTTAATACTAAAACAACACTACTGTGCACCCATGTGCAGAGACTGCAGCATCATTATTTGATTTTTTTATTGTGGTGTGATCAATCATACCTGATATTAAAACTTACAATCATCAATACATTTACACACTGAGCCCCCAAATTAATGCAAAATGTTATTTTTCCTAGATCTAATATTTTTTGTATGACACTAAACTATATAAATGACCGTTGATGTCTCGTATCATTTTACGCTCTTTCTTCTCACATAATAAAATTATTTCAACTCAAATCAATATTGATTGATTTGGCAAGTACAGCCAAGGATAATTCACATTTAGACAGTCTCTGTCACAAAATAAACCCTTTCAGGTTGATAAAAGACGAGTCCTGATCAGCCAGTCATGGTTTCTGTACTTTTTTACCTCACATTTAGAGCTTGTACTGACCATCTTAATGCATGTTTTAAAAACCAGAGCTGAACAAACGGACAAGATATTCAGAGCCCATTTTGGAAGCAGAACCATTTATTATCAAGTACAAGAATATCAAACAAACAGAGAAAAAGAGAAAAAAAATGACTCAGTGTTCACCAGATTTGTCTCAGGTAACTTAGTTACGACAAAGACACTTGACAGCAAAGATCCTCTCACAGTCACTGTTTTAATATCATACTCGTCAGATTGAAAACGTGATTGTTCTGAAGTCTGTTTGTACGGTCCATCAGCTATCAATCAGCCACTCAGCTGGACTGTGATTGGTCAGAATGCGAGTTCCAGACCCTCCCACTACTGCCAGTTAAAGGTACGTCCTATAAGCCGGTAGAAGTTCCGATTGTGTTGGCGCAAGTACAAGCGCAGCTGGCGCAGCACAGTGCTGTTAACAGGAGGGTGCGGACGTCCTTTAGACTCATGCAGGCATCTCTCATGGCCATCACTGCGAATGCAGTAGAAGCCTTTGGTCTGGTTAAAGTAGAAGTTGGACGCCACAATCCGAGGCGGCAGATCCAAGAAGCGTTCGACTCGCTGGAGCTCCGGTAGGGGGTCGTGGATCAGTGTATCCCCGTCCACAATGTGGATCTGCTCCAGTGGAAAGTGCTGGAGCCAGTTCCTCATGTGGACGTCGTAAAGACTGCGCTGGATCGCCTTGTAGCGTGTGTTCAGCGCGCCGTTCTTGACCAGCATGTTTTCGATGGCCTGCACGGGCTTGTGGTTCTCCAGACGGTTGAAGTAGACTTGTGTGTAGTCCGAGATGACCCTCTCCGTAGGGTCTCTCAAGATCAGCAAAAGTCTGATGGAAGAGTTCATAGCGTGAATCCGCGCAGGCGCAACCGGAGACGTGAAATACCCCGGCGTCTTTTCCACGGTGATCTGATTAGGGTACGAATACGGCATTTGCTCGCGGTACCACTCGAAGCCTTTGGCGTAATTCTCGTCCCAGTCGAAGAAGTGAACTTCAGTGGCGGCCGCCGCCACTTCGGGATGGATATCCAGCATCTCAAGCAACGCTCTTGTGCCTCCTTTTCGGACGCCGATGATGATGCTGTGAGGCGTGTGCTTGCTGGTTCCTGGAGGAGGGACCAAAGAAGGGGTGACTGTCTCGTTGTCCAGATCTCCCGGGGCTGGCGTCGACCCGCCAGGCCACACTTGGATGTACTCTGGCGGGGCGGCATAAGTCCGGAGCACCAGGAACAGCACATAGCTCAGGAGGTTGGCCATGAAGAGGGTTGCAAGAGACAGAAAGGATAAACGGCGGTTGATTGCAGGGTTAGTGTTGAAGAGGCTACGGTTTCTGTTCAGTCACAATTGCGAGTCAAGCATTGGCGGCCTCTTCGAGTTGGGCGTTCAAGGACGAGGTGTGGCCACCAGTCCAAAGCGCATCTGGAAAACACAACAGAGAAGCAAAGAAGTACAGATAAGTTAACGTGTCTTACTGTTAAGATGTTAGAGCATCTTACAGGGGTGGTTGATTATGATTTATGAAAAAATCTCATTTTGGCTGCGTGAGATTCTCCAGCTTTGTTGTTGTTGAGCAACCGAAGCACGAGCTGTTAAAGCTCCGCCCTCGTGTGGAAAGTGGGCCGGAAGCAGCAGCTCATTTGCATTTAAAGGGACACACACAAAAACGGCATGTTTTTGCTCACACCCAAATAGGGGCAAATTTGACAAGCTATAATAAATGATCTGTGGGGTATTTTGAGCTGAAACTTCACAGACACATTCAGGAGACACCAGAGACTTATATTACATCTTGTGAAGGGGGCATTATAGGTCCTCTTTAAAACAGCTTGTGAGTCGCCAAACTTGACAGAATAGCCTTAAATCCACCTGCTTCTTAGACCAGCACACAAACACACGCTCAACTCAAGGTGGTGCTATATGCAGCTAATTTATATGTATTTATATGTATTTAATTATTTCTTATCTAGTGAAAGGCAGATACATATCATATCTGGCATCTAACATGCTCATGTTGTCAACTTCTCCAAGAGTTTCTCAGTGTCAGCGAGTCTGAGATGTTTCAAATGTCGAGAAGTTGTTTCTCTCACGGTCTGACATTTTGGACAGATAAATAGAAATAGAAACAGAAAGTGAATCTATTTGGTTAGCTATGTTTCCATCCACCTATTTTTATGTCATTTTGGGATATTGCATAAAGAAGCGCGGGATGGAAACGGCAATTCTAAGAATGCACATAAAAAACTTGTGCATTCAATTGAGACCGATAATTTTTTTTTTATCCAAAAAGACATGTGCATAAACTACGATGGAAACACATTTAGCGAATAAATCCCTCGATGCGCAACAATAAACTCATGTGACTTTGCCTCAGCAGAGGCTGTGATTGGATAACTGGACTAACCAGCAGACCAATCACATCACAGCATCTCAAATGTTGGTTTGGTGGTTCTGAAACGCCTGAGCCAAAGTCTGTCATCAGAATAATTTGGTTTAATTCCCTCCAGAAGCATCTCATATGATTGCATTCCCAAACACCAGCATCCGAATGCATGAGAACATAACAGCGTTTATTGCGTTTCGTCTGAGACACAACTCATTTGTGATGGAGGAAAAAAGAGCCAGATTGCAGCAACTTCCATTTTTATTACTGATATTTTGTGCCAATTTCCTAGGAAGTGACGATTTTGTTTGCTTGAACATATGAGATGGAAACGCTGCTTTATTCACAAATGTTCTATGCGCTATTCCAATTTTGCATATAAGTTCAAACGGAAACATAGCTGCAATGGATCTGTTGAAGTTTTCAATGTTTCCATCATTTCGCACCATTTTTGAATTTCCCAGTTAAATCTACTTTTTCAATCTCATCCTAGGCTGCTGATCCACAAAGATGGGCATAAACCATCTAAAGACCCTCCTGAGAAAATGTGACCAAAATTATTCAGATTCTTCCAAATAGATCCCATATTCAAACCAGTTAAATTGGTTTTATGTGTGGCCAATTTGATTTGCAACTTAGTTCACACAGACACTCTGAGCATGCATGCAATATTACTGAATCCCAGTCATAATGGCTGCTATAACTAAAAAAAGAAAGCCCTCAAAACTTATATGGAAAGTGTTGCTATGTTTATAAAAATGCATCGCAATTCTAAAACACTTGGCATAAGATTACCCAGCATTCCACAATCAGTTCGAGTGTACCTCAAGAGCAGATCTATCCACTGTGTTCTCTTTAACAGGTAACAATCCTTTCTCAGATCACATTTAAAAGCTAGAATGCTACACGGTTAGTGTTATAGGAGACTGAACAAGGTTGAACAAGCACTTACTATACAATACTAACTGAATGTCCCTGTGCAGGAGCATAGATGTGTATCTTTTCACTTTTATCGCTTCAGCGAACTTAAAGAAGACCCAAGGTCAAAATCACAGGAAAGCAGTGAAACGAGGAGGAATATGAGAGCGAAACAAGGCAGTCTGGGGGGGAAAAAAATCCTCTAAAGGACTCGCTGATTGAGTTCAAAGGATCTTTCAAGTATCCCATGCAAATGTGCGAATTCGCAAACATCTTTTGACCTTTACGCTTCATCAAATTCCAAAGCGTAGCAAACAGAGACACAGTTAACAGACCCTCTTACACAGACCAAACAGCCAAAGCCTCCAGTCAAAATATTCCGAAAGTAAAAGGTCACTTCCATGGCATTTACCCACCGCACTCAAAACTGATTAAACCTTATAACTCTATTACAGATTACAGGCATCTGCACTCTTTCATGGAGACATGATTACATGACTTGATTTCAGCTCTGAGAACACTTTATCCAAACTCCACTTGGGTCAGATCGAGTAGATATTAATCACATGTTAATCATTGTTTTTTTTATGAATTGCCACTTCAAACCGCTATCACTGATTGAGTCCTTGGACGCTCACTGGTCGAGCCGGTTCACTTTCATATGTGACCTGCAGCGGTTACAACAAACCCTTTAAATTAAGAAAACCCTTAGATAATTAGAACGAGGGTTTTCTAGGGCCCTACAATGTGGAAAATGCAAACTGAATCACAGAATCCAGTCATAAAAATGGAATTTACTGTATGATGTTTGGCCAAGTTTGGATGAGTAAATCAAAAGTAGTGCTTCGGAAGATTCATAAACCCAAAGCTCTTCACGACAAAATAAACGTTCAGTTTAACTTGAAATCACGACAGAAATACTATTGTCTCAAAGTAATAATAACAATAATAATACAGTTTATTTAAACATAATTTTAAGGAATAGCACACATTTTTTTGTCTATTTTTCAAATTAACAGTAACCTATTTTGCAGCACTTTCTTAGCAAAAAAAGGAAAAAAAAAAGGAATTGTTTCGAATTACATTTTTAAAGATTAAATTGTTAGATTTATGCATTCATATGCTTTCATTTCGATTTGTATTAAATCATAACAAAGAATTTCTGAAAGAATAAAACATCTCTTAGAGCCCAATTTTTAATAAATTATTAATTTAATAACTTGATTGGACATCCTTTTTGATGATTAAAATTGAATTAAACAGTTCATAATGGAATGCAGAAAAATGAAAAGAGACAACATGGAATTTGGGGGAAAAATAAAACACATTTCATATAGCCCGATAATGTTAAAATTAATAAGTTATTAAATTGTTAAAGTTTTATTAATTAAATCGACCACACATCTGTTTTGATTGTTAAAATTTAAATAAACAAATAAAATGGAACCCAAAAAAATGAAAACAGAAAACATTGAATTTGGAAAACAAACAAACAAACAAAAAAAAAAAACACAAATTTTTTAGAGCTCTATTAATGTTAACATTTAATAAATTATTAAATCGTTAAAGTTTTGTGAATTCAATTGATTTGATATCCTTTTGGTGATTAAAATTTAATTAAACCATTAAATGGTAATAAAAATTAATGGAATCCAGAAAAAATTAAAACAGTAAACATGGGACAAATTAAACATTTTATTATTGCTAAAAAAAAATAAAAATAAAAATAATAAATTATTAAATTGTTAAAGTTGTATGAATTCAATTGATTAGACATCCTTTTTGAATATTAACATTTAATTAAACCATTAAAATGGAATCCAGAAAAAAATCATGGAATTTGGGAAAAAAATGAAACCGTATCTTAGCTTAAGGAGTTCGTTGCAATGTTTTCATGACTTTCACCCTCCTGCGCAAAAGTAGCTCAACTGTACGGCAGTGAAAACTTTATTTCCACAAACTGCTTCCCATTTCTCTCTCTTTCTTATTCACATCTTCTTCCCGCAAGCTCAGAAAGTGACACTTGCTTGTGTCTCTGGCTGTAATCTGTGAGTGGGGACGGAGGGACGCCCGCAGGCAGATGGGATGGATGGATGGATGGACAGATGAGGAGCAGAGGGGAGTGAAGGTGCTTCAGTGTTCGGCTGAGAAGAACTGAAGTAGCTGATGCGCTGTGACGTTTCTGTCTGCCTGTCAGCGGTGAAACAGTAGAAGAGCTGCCAGGCCTGATGCTAACAGCAAGACGCAAGGCCAAGATTACTGTCTAAACCAATCCGGCTCACAGGAGCACTGCATGCACCAAACCACGAGAACCAGCCCGTGATCTCTCGGATAGTGTCTGGGTGGTTCAGCAGCGAAGCACCGAAATTACACTTAAACATGTCTGAATGTCATTGCATTAGAAGATACCAAAGAAAGTGGCATATGCAAAGAAAAACAACTTGCAACAAACCAATGTTTCTTTGCATTAACGTTTCTTTCAAGTTCACACAGGTGATTTACCTTTACTTTCAATGCAAATACCTTCCCCAGCCATGCATGGACTGATAAAATGAGAAGCTTCAATGCAATGTAAGTCACTTTGGATAAAAGCATCTGCCAAATGTATAAATGTACTGTAAATGAATATTGCAGAAGTATGAGACTGGTGTTGCATGGACATTTGTGACCCTGGACCACAAAACCAGTTATTAGTCACATGGGTATATTTGTAGCAATTGCCAGCAATAGATTGTATGGGTCAAAATTATCGATTTTTCTTTTATGCCAAAAATTATTAGGATATTAAGTAAAGATCATGTTCAATGTAGATATTTTGTAAATTTCCTATCGTAAATATATCAAAAATGTATTTTTGTGAGTTGATATGCATTGCTAAAAACTTCATTTGAACAACTTTAAAGGTGATTTTCTCAATATTTTTTTTTTTTGCACCCTCAGATTCCAGATTTTCAAATAGTTGTATCTTGGACAAATATTGTCCTACCCTAACAAACAAACCATACATCAATGGAAAGCTTATTTACTCAGCTTTCAGATAATGTATAAATCTCAATTTCAAAAAATGGACCCTTGTGACTGGTACTGACACATTTGTAGAAAGGTTCAACATTTTATACATAATATTACAACTATGTATACATATGGTTAGAACTAAATGAGACAAATAAATAAATAAATACATCACCAATTGACTTTCATGTAATGGTCAGAAGAATATAAAAATAATTAATAGCTATATAAATAAATAAAATAAGTTAAAAAAAAATCACAAGCTTATTATCATATTATGGTCATGAATATATCATAAATAAAATTCATAGCCCACCCTAAAAATAAAATAAAATAAAAATAAATAAACAAATAAAGAAATATACAAATAAATAACATCACAAACTGACTGTTATTGCTGAATGTCAAGGGTCAGAAGTATATAGCAAATAAATAAATAAATAAATAAATAAATAAATAAATAAATAAATAAATAAATAAATAAATAAATAAATAAATAAATTACCAGTTGACTATCATGTAATGGTCTGAAGAATATAAAAATAATTAATAGCTATATAAATAAAATAATTTAAAAAAAAATCATGAGCTGATCATCATATTATGGTCATGAATATATAATAAATAAAATTCATAGCCCACCCTAAAAATAAAATAAAATAAAATAAAATAAAATAAAATAAAATAAAATAAAATAAAATAAAATAAAATAAAATAAATCACAAACTGACTGTCATGGTTGAATGTCAATGGTCAGAAGTATATAGCTCTTGCCCCTGTTTTCACCTGGTGTTAAGATGTGTTTTGGTCCATCGGATCACAAGTAGATGAAGGAGACACATTCCCGTTTACACCTGGTGTTTTAATCCATCTCTTTTGTCCACTTTCAACCACTTCTGTCCTGATTTCTTCGAAGGGAGAGTCTATGGGTGGATAAATGTACAGGGGGTTTTTTCAGTTGTTTCCAAATGGACAAAATAAGCTCACGTAATTTACATATGCTATCGGAGACGACGGAAAAACATATGGAAAGCAGCAGCTTTCATTTCTGCTCTGATAGCCACAAGACCGGCCAAATGCTGTGAAATGGTGAGAATGGTTGTGCTTGGTATGTTTTTCATCTTCAAACCATACTTGGGTCTATAGCTGACAAAGTTTAAATCCCATCTGGCTAGCACGCTTCCCATTTACGCATTAAGTCAGTAGGCGGACAGTAGGCAGTCTTTAGTGGCTGTTCGAACACATTCGACCACATGAGCGTTTTCGACTACCTCTGGAAGTGCTCAAAAGTGGACAAGCTCAAAACATTTTACACCCATTTACACCTGTATCTAGCATCATCCACTTGTGATCCGATCGACCAAAACTCATCTTAATAGCAGGTGGACACTGTGAGAAAAGAGCTGATGCTTCAATGTATATTATGAGAAAAAGTGTTTTTGACCTTGGGTGCATGTAAACCTGTTGTAGGAGATTGCAAAACAACATTAGGAACCTTTAAAATAAAATAACAGAGACACTTTAAATTTTCATTACAATTACATTTACAGATATATATAGTGTTAAATATGCCATTACAGTCCTAACATAACACAATTCCTCCCCTTCTTCACACAGTTGCACACGTGTCTGCTTCTGTCAGCTGGATCTATTTACAGAAGCAATCTGTTAGCGCTTCTTGATATATTTCTCTGTCTGCACACACTATGAGTCTCTGACTAAAGTTCAGTCATGATAAATGCGTTGGTTCACACATGCATACGTGTGTGTTGAGCTACAGGTCTCTCCACGGGACACAAAGAGCCACTAATTACCCAAAGCGCCTGTTTCTGTCTCATTCTTCTTCTTTCTCCATGACGAGATGAAAACAGCAGGCAGTGTGATGCTTAGCAGAGCCTCATTTGAGAGCGATTAGCATAAAACAATAATTAATCCAATGAAGCCTGATATTACAGTGCTCTTTTCCCACAATATCACAACTGTTTTTACAGCCGATAACGAGGATTTGTAGAGATGAGCGGGCGCGAATTGCAATCAGAGTGCGATAACACAATGATGCACACCGAGACGAGGTGAAACATTACAGTTCTCAGACTAGAGGATACAGCAAGTGAGGAAAACGTGACAGTCTAATGGGAAGCAGAAGAAACAATTCCACTAATCATGTCATTTGGAAGATTTTGCACTCTTAAAAATAAAGGTTCCATGAAGAATCTTAAATCTTATATATATAATAACATCCATGGAATCTTTCCAGACAACACGAAAGGTTATTTATAGTAGAAAAAGTTCTTTAGATTATTAAAATGCTCTTTACATACGGCCCTGTGAAATCAGTTTTATTTTCCCAAATTCCATTTTATTTTTTTCCAAATTCTGTTTTCTGAATTCCATTTTTTCCATTAAATTTTATTTCACTGAAATCATGAAACACAATTTAACATCAATTTATTAACATTTTATTTAACAGAAATTGCATTTTTAAGGGCCCTACAAAATAAGTTTTTTTTTTTTTGACAAATTCTGTTTTATTTTCCCTGAATTCTGTTTTCTGTTCTAATTTTTCTGAATTCAATTTTTTTCCATTAAATCTTAGTAATCGAAATCATTTAATTAATTGAAATCATGAAATTTATACAATTTAACATCAATTTATTAACATTTTATTTAACAGAAATTGCATTTTTAATGGCCCTATAAAATAAGTTTTTTTTTTTTTTTTTTTTTTTTTTAGTTTTATTTTCCCTCAATTCTGTTTTCTGTTCTAAGTTTTAATGGTTTGATTAAATTTTAAAAATTAAAATGCACGTCTGATCCATTGAATTCATAGAACCTTAACACTTTAATAATGTATTAACATTTTTTACAGTAATAGTTTATTTTTTAAGAAATCCTTTTTCTGGATTTATGATTTACTGTTAAAATTAAAACATGGAAGAAAAACTGTGATATTCATTGTCAAATTTATAATTTATTATTATTAATAATAATTTATTATTATTATTATTATTATTATTATTATTATAACGCAGACTTTTTGTGTTTTGAAGGTGCAGTAAGCAATTTTTGAGAAACGCTGTTGATATTTGAAATCACCAAAACAAACACGCCCCTATCCCAAAAAGATCACACCCCTATCTTGATAGCTCCACCTCCAAATTTACCAACACACTATGCAGCACAGGCACCTCCACTCTAATGAGTGTATACGCCCCTTTCTGCTGATTGGCTACAAGTGTGTTTTGGTGCTCGGTCCGATCCACTTTCAACAGCATTTCTCAGAAATCACTTACTACACCTTTAATATTCACAGACACTAGTCCACATCTCAGTTTATTTAACAGTCATATATTTTGGATTTATTCATCCAAAATTTGCCAAATTGTGTGACATTCTACATTATACAGTAAATTCCATTTTTATGATTGGATTCCGTGATTCTGTCCATGTTTTCCACATACATGCAAGTTTTCCATTGTACAAAAGGTTCTTTATAGTGGAAAAAGATTCTTTAGATTAGGGTTATTAAAATGTCCTTCAAGCTAAGAAAAATTCACTAAAAGGTTCTTTGTGGAACCAAAAATGGCGTCATTGCGAAACCCCCTTTTGGAGCCTCTATTTTTAAGGGTGAGAAGACACTCAAAGTATCGCAGTTGTCGAAGACCTTTAACATCAGTCATTTTATTCCAAACTGGACCGCTTCTCGGGTGCATGTTCACTCTCACACCAGCTGTAAACTAAACACACAGTTTTATGACACACATGTGCTGGATGCCCTGCGGCGAGGCTGCTGGGGTTTGTTACTTCAGCCGTATGAGAAGGAGGTGAAAGATACAGGCATGGGATGCTGGGAGGATGAAATCCTGCCGGAACAGAGGGAAGGAGGTGTGGATACGGCGCTAGATTATCCGGCCACTGGAGTTCCGCCTGTCTGCAGTGATGCAGTGTACTAATCCTGATCAGAAGGGATGATGGGATATCCTCTCCCGGGTCAGGCCTCTGTGAAATCAATCCTCACATGTACTCTCTCTCGCTCTCTTTTCTCTTTGTAAAGCCCTTTCTCCTCTCTGCTCCCTGTTTACTCATGCACTCTTTCTGTCAGTCACACTAACAGAGCACCTCTTATATTCTTACACTTTTTCTTAACATTTCTGGTCACATTTTTAGGTCACATTTCACCTAAAAACAAAAGAAAAAGATATTGAATAGTAATAAAAAGAATTTTTGTTTTTGAAAGAAGTCTCTCCAATATACACACACATTTTAAAAACGCTGGGTTAAAAACAACCCAAGTTGGACTGAAAATGGGCAAACCTAGTTGATTGGGTTGTTTAATTGGGTTGTTTCCAACATATTTGGGTTCATTTTAAGCAAGCAATACAGTAATTTTTAAACAATAGTTGAGTTAAATAAAACTACCCAGCAAGTTGGGCAAACATTTAACCAAATTGCTGGGTTTTCAACCTTCTGATCTGTGTTTTGTGTGTGTGTGTGTGTGTGTGTGTGTGTGTGTGTGTGTGTGTGTGTGTTTGCTTGTTTGTTAATCATGATTGATTAGGCTTGTCAGTAGATTTTGGAACTGACTGTTAAGTAGACATGTTTATCAACAGATACTTATCATTTCAAAGTGGCCAAATATCATCAAATATTACTAATTGTTCCATTATTTTCAAGGCAACTAAGCACATTTTCCCCTCTAATTATCATTACCATAAACTACTCTTACTTTTGGGTGGAAAATGGTTGAAACATGCAAAGGTGCACTATCTATATCTTTTTTGTTGTTGTTGTTCAAAATAAGCAAAATGTAAATAATAATAAATAAACAGGTCAAAGTTTGAACTAAATTGTCATATACAATATGCTAGTGCAAGTATATAACAATTAGTTCAAACTTTGACCTGTGGAGGGCAGTAATACACTTAGCAGCGTCTACACTGCCGGGATTCTAATAGGGAAGAAGAAGAAGAGAGCTAGTTCAAGACGGGCCCTGTCCCAAATGGCACCCTAAACCCTCACAGTCTTCCTCTGAGTCCGCACTTTCACGACGTAATGCCGCTTTGACTGCCGGGTAAAGTCCTCTGCGTAGCTCACAGTCTTGCGGGCTCAGCAGAAGTGCGCATCAAGGGCGCATAGCAGCCGCAAAGGGGGCGCTCACGAGCACCCTTCTTTAAGCTTAAATGACGAATGGGACACCCAACGATCTTGTGGACTTAACAGACACGCGCACACAGCGGCCATTGTAAGTCCTCAAGTCAGAAAGTGCACATGAAGTATGCCATTTGGGACAGGGCCACGAGCGTCTATGGTTAAAACGTATATAATTTTTTATTTTATTTTTTAGAAAATGACCGATTGTTTCGCTAGATAAGACCCTTATTCCTCGTCTGGTATCGTTTAAAGCCATTTGAAGCTGCACTGAAACTGTAATTTTGACCTTCAACCGTTTGGTGTCCATTGAAGTCCACTATAAGGAGAATAATCCTGGAATGTTTTCATCAAAAACCTTAATTTCTTTTTGACTGAAGAAAGAAAGACATAGACATCTTGGATGACATGGGGGTGAGTAAATTATCAGGAAATTTTTATTTGAAAGTGGACTAATCCTTTAAGGGAGGAATATGTTTTAGAACAGCTTTTCTTTTGTCAGTTTGTGTAATTTAAAATTAATTTTAAATAGTCATTCAAATAATACATAACATTACAATGCATATGTTTTTTAAATCTTGTAACAGCTTAAGAAAGGACTGTAATCCCTGAAGGCTACCATTTCTTTTCTTTATGCAAAAAAATAGCAGCTTCCTTCTTTGATTTCGGGGTGAATATGACTCGGACACGTTCTTGGCAGGCTTTGTGAGATTCACACACATACATTTTTACTCTATTCTTTGTCTTTTTGCACAGTTATAGTTCACACTTTCACAGCCTTCAAACGCTGTAACGCATCCCATGGTGCATCGTTCCCTCAAAAGACAATGTGTTTCTCTCCTTCTCACTCGTTTTCTTGGATCACAGCAGCACAGAAATATTCAACCAAAACAGAAAGCCAGTTAGAGAATGCAATGAAACCTTACAAATATCTGACCGCATGAAATCATCATCACAATTCACAACAGAACGATAAAAAGACGTTTCCTAATGCAGCTGAAGTGTTTGTGGGTTACCTGCGAGAGTACTGCACCCATGTTGGTTCTTTTGAGAAAGAAAACAATGCTTTGGGGAAACAGTCTTTCAAACAATCCCCAAAGATATACCTGCAGTAAACATCCAGAGGCTGAGGGTGCTTTTAGTACAGCGGGACAAAGACTAGAGCTTTGATTCAAAACCTCACAATAAACAACACCAACAGCGCCCATGAAGTTCAAGGGAGACTCGACTTACTATTGCTTCCAATAGAGCTGGAGTATGCTGCAAACCTGCACAGCACACAAATATTGAGGAAAATAGTCCTTTTGTAATTAAACAATTTCATAGATATATATATATTTTTGTACTTAATGAAATAAAAGCACATTTATATATGACTTGTCCATTATTGCAATGCATTTTCTTAATGACAAAGCATAAATGAGATGCTGCCTTAAAGGGGACATATCATGAAAATCTGACTTTTTCCATGTTTAAGTGCTATAATCGGGTCCTCTGTACATCTACCAACCCAGAAAATGTGAAAAAGGACAACCCAGTAACTTTGTTTTGGCAAGCCTTTCTCTGCAAGCATGTGAAAAAATGAGCAGCTCAGATTTAACTTCCCTTGTGACGTAGGAAGGGGATCTTATTATAATATTACCGCCCCTTAATCTGCATGTTTCCACCCACGGCGCCAACATTTTGTTTTCGCAAGCGACAACGGTGTACTGTTGAACGGTGAACGGTGCTAACTGTTCTGTCATTGGCTGCACAGACGAGCACAGAACACTATTTAGAGTCTCGTTAGCTTGGATAGCCTGAAGTTGACCCTGACAAACTCCATTGCTAAAAAGGAGCATTTCTGTCTGAGCGATATTTTGGAATTAGACCATTCACAGCATTTCATAGCAATCATAAATGTTAGCCTGGAGTGTATGGCTCTGTTTGGCAAACAGGTACGCTATGTATAGTGGGTGTCCATATGGGTTTTTGCACAAAAGATTAACATGCTAGTTTATGAGTTGAATAAACTCCACAGCAACTACATAAATTTATCCACTAACCGTTCAGAAACATCCAGTTTCATTCTAAAAGTTGTAGCTTCTTCCTGAGTCTCTCCATCAGTGTCCGACTCTGGTTTGAACAATGTAAGGCTGAACACCGTTACTGACAATCCTCATTTTGGCTGCGTGAGATTCTCCAGCTTTGTTGTTGTTGAGCAACCGAAGCGTGAGCTGTTAAAGCTCTCTTCTGGAAAGGGGGCCGGGAGCAGCAGCTCATTTGCATTTAAAGGGACACACATAAAAAACAGTGTGTTTTTGCTCACAAGCTATAATAAATGATCTGTGGCAGTATTTTGAGCTGAAACTTCACAGACACATTCTGAGGACACCAGAGACTTATATTACATCTTGTGAAAAGGGGCGTAATAGGTCCCCTTTAAAATATGGCCAAAACGAGTTATCTATCGCAACTGCACTAGAGTTTGATGTTAGTATTTTGCTAAGCTAACAACACAGTCCAAATAATCATACACTCTTAAACAGAACTTTTTTTACATACTTAAAATAGATATTTTAGTATCAATATAGTTTTATCATATCATGTGGCATTCCTGAGCTCAAACAGATTACAGAAAGATGCTCTTAATGCTGAGATTGTGGGTTTGATTAGCAGGGAATGCATTAATTTTATGATAATTTATAGAATTGTTTGCTAAATGCATATATGTAAATGCATGATTATGGTAATTCCAACACATTGTAAATGCAGCATTAAAATTCGGCCTTAAACAAGCTACATAACGTTGCTGCCTACCTTCGTGTTGGAAACGCACATATTATTCCTGTAAACTCTTGATTTCAATCAGAGCAGTAGCAACAGTCCAGCATCTCAGACCTTCGCAAGGAAACTGCATGTATACAAGAGAAAACGGAAATCTTTTTACAGGAAAAAGCTCCACTTAGGTGGCAAACCTGCCAAATGAATTTGCATTTTTTATTAGGCTTTGCATTATTTTTCAGCAGCTCATGTAATTGGTTTTCCCTCTGCTGAAATGGTTTGAGGGTGAATATAAAACACTGCTCAGTGTTGAAAATAGCATTTTTCATTTGAATTGCAAACCGTCTATTCGGCATTGCCTCACTTGGGAGGGACGAAACGTATTAAAATGTGCTGAAATGTGTGTGGCTCAGGAGAATGTGAGACCTGTTAGCAAGTTTCACAAGAACGTTTTCATCTCCAGACGCTCGTAATTCCTGCCACTGTAACGCCCCCAGGTGGCGGAGGGGTTCAAACCAAAATATTACACATAATGTTATAAAGAAACGTCTCGCATGCCACCCAAAAAAGATTTATGCACCTGCTGAGACAATATATGTGCATATATATGAGCCACATATATGAAACTCGTTGTACCGACGTTCATGTTTTTTAGGAGGCAAATCAATTACTTTTGAATTCGGAGAAAGAAAGAGCGACGTGTCAGAACAATACAAAGAGTGTGTCATTTCACAAAAGCAGTTATCAGGCTCTCGTGGGCTCCTGGCCAAATAACACGTTTAAAAAAAGAAACGCAAAATAGATCTGCGAGTAATAAGGCTGTTTCTGCTCTCGATGAGTCTGCGAGCGCTGATGAAGTATCAGGCAGGTACGGAGCCAGAAAATGTGTGAAAGTTAGCGATGGGGAAAAGAGATAGATATTAAGCTATTTTAGGAATGAGTGAGTAAAAAGACACAAGATCCAAACCCACCACAGCAAACACCTTCATTATATGATAGAGGACAAAATATGAAGGAAATTAACACTTAAAAAGTCTCTTGAACAGTTTTTGTGGCTTGTTTGTTATCTGTAAGCTTTAAATGCATCAAAATAGACCTATTACTTTCATAATTCATATTCCTGCTCCTATTGTTAGTTATTTATCTATTCTGGTATGAAACACAATAAGGTTCCGTTTGGTTTATCAATATTTTAAAATCAGGGTCCAAAATTATACATTTTTACCACACCTACCAATGGCAGATGAATTAGGGAAAAATACTGGCCATAAATATTTATTACCAACCATGAAACAGTATTTTGCATATTTATTTATTTATTTATTAATAAATAAATGAATAAATAGTGCCTGCCATAAATATTTATACTAGCCATGAAGCTGTATTTGTTGTTGTTGTTTTTATTCATTTTAAATAAATTAATAAATAAAAATGGACATAAATATTTATTACTGGCCATTTTGCATATTTATTTATTTATTTATTTATTTATTTATTATTTTTTAAATAAATAAATAAATGAATAGTATTGGCCGAAAATATTTATACTGGGCATGAAGCTGTATTTTGCATATTTATTGTTGTTGTTGTTTTTATTTATTTTAAATAAATAACGCTGTCCGTAAATATTTATTATGGACCATGAAACCATTTTGCATATTTATCATCATCATTATTATCATTTATTTAAAATAAAAAAATACTGTCCATATATATTTATTACTGACCATGAAACTGTAGTTTACATTTTTATTTATTTATTTATAAATAAATAAATAAATAGTGCTCATCAGAAATATTTATACTGGCCATGAAGCTGTATTTGTTGTTGTTTTTATTCATTTTAAATAAATAAAACTGGCCATAAATATTTATTATTCAACATGAACTGCATTTTGCATATTTATTATTATTATTATTGTTGTTTATTTATTTATTTTTAAATAAATAAATTAATGAGTAATGCTGCCAATAAATTTTTATTACTGACCATGAAACTGTATTTTGCATATTTATCATCATCATCGTCGTCGTCGTCATCATCATCATTATTGTTATTATTTTAAATAAATTAAATAAATAAATACTGGCCATACATATTTATTAATCACCATGAAACTGTTTTGTGCATAATAATAATAATGTATTTAGTTATTTATATAATTAACTACGCATTTTAATTCATTAAAAATTCATTTTGTCCTTGTGACTAACACTTTTTAAAATGAGTTCTTTTTTCATTAAAATTAGTTTTTTAAATTTTGACTTTTTTACTTGCATGTGTCCAGTGTTCATTCTGGCCCCTGCTTGTAATGTTTCTGACCGGTTCAAACCAAATCTCTACTCCCCATTTCAGTTAATAAGGACACTAGCTTTGTTTTGCTGGTTTATCACCAGACCTGAACATGAGGGCAGCTCTCTTAATTAAGCAGGCGTTCAAACCTCCCTCTGCGACTCCAGCAGCGCAACAATACACTATGTTCACACAGCAGATGAGCGGATCTTCTGTATCACTGTGTCTCATGACAGTCATCAACCCTGCAGGGATCACACACTCAGGATGTGGCTTAACATAATCTGGAAACTTCAGCGTTAAAATCTTCCGCTGCGAGGGACGAGAAGGTTATGTGTCAGAATCTCTAAATGCGCATGGGCAACTGTAAAACTAATGTGATATACACTAACAAAACCCAGTGAGCACTTCAAGGCATCAAAGGTACACTCCTGATACAAAGGCTGTTCAGATGCCTTCTAAGGTACCCAGCAAAGAACATTTTGCAAATATACATTAAGTTATGAAAATGTTTATATCAGTGTAGGTGTTTTAAATCAGATGCTTATGAGGATCCATTTTGGTACAATATATTTATATTAAAATATTTAATTCTAATTAATATTATAAAAGGTTATATAATGGTTAGGATGCCGCCTATGAAGGTGGAAGACAGCGAGGAAGCTCACTAGGTTTGGGAACAGAACTATTCCATCACTTCAGCGTGATTTCCGACACACTGCACATGAGGCTAATCTTGAGCGACGGCCCGTTTTCCCACAGGGAAGTAAAGTGAAAACACCCAAACAAAACACCTTGAGATACGCGCCATCAAACGTGCCGTGGATGAAGTGACGTTTACACACAGCCCATCAGAAAGCCAGAAAAAATCAATTAAACTGTCTGTGGCCGTAACATTTCCATATCCGAAAAGAAGAATCCTCCGCATATTACTGCTCATTTAAAAGAACCTCTGCTCTGACAAACAGCAGCTTTCTGCCGGAAAACCTTGAGAGCCAAACGATTATCTGCACGAGGAAAAACAAATGCCAGCAACTGCAAACATCATTACATCCCAAACAGAAAATGCCTGTGTGCTCTTTGCTTTACGATTAAAACCTCTCTCTTTCAGACGACCTGCTCAGTGGTCACTATCTCGAAGCAATGATGTTTCTCTGCCTTTTAATTACCTCAAGTGCACTAGGAAATGACACTATATCACCTCAATATGCAAACATCACTATTGCTCATAGTCAGTGTTAGTGATTTGAACAAACCCTCAACACGAAGGTTTCCTCTAAAACAAAAACTTTAGCGAAAAACAGGATTAAAAAAATGTATAAATAAATAAACACACTCGTAGCCGTGCGATATATCAGCACGCCTGTGATTTGTTCGTATAGCAATCACAGCATGCTGATATACAGCCATATCGCACGGTTACGAGTGTGATATTGCATTTATACAACAGTTCAATGGCACGAGTGTGTAAATAAATAAGAAATAACAACGGAGTGTCTTTAAAAACCCTCTTTTGTGTAGAACTACTTCCTTCCGCCACGGATTCAAATCTCAAGTTGACAGTTTGACCAAGCCTCCATTACTAATTCTAAAACGTCACTTTAGAACTAGTAACGAAGGAATGTTGAGTCGCTTCATTGAAACTCACTGTATTTTGTACAGTATTGAGAAACAGAGAGAGAGAGAGAGAGAGAGAGAGAGAGAGAGAGAGAGATCGCCTGAGCGAGCATTACCTGTGTCTGATATAACATTCATTCTTCAGGTCGATGTCCACAATATTATATCCATTATAAAAATCTGTTTGAATGTCCGCTGAGGAAATCGATCTTTGTATTTGTCTTTTTTACAGTTAACAGCGCTAATATTTATTGAACAACAATATTTAAATTAACAACAATAGCCATTATAAATGACAATAGGAAATAAACACAATTGTACAATTCAGTCAAACATACAAAAGCAGTGCTCTACAGGATATGTTAAATATAGCCTTAATATTAAATTATTACATTTAACACAGCCCATACTTGACATAGCCCACAAAAAAAAAAAAAAAAAAAAATGAAAATGCTTTTTTGATGCTGTTCACTTTATTTAAACAATTTATTTTGATTGAAATGTGATTGCTTCATGTTAAATTGATTTGAAACGGTTACTCTTTGACTTAACTTGATGTTTTCATTTAGAAATAACATGTTTAAATCAATTAACCCAATCAAACAGGATTTTCACTTCCCATCATGCTTTTTGGGGTTGAATTGGGAGAGTAAATGTTGAAATAAAGTGTTTTTCTATGCATTTTTAAGCAAGATGAGAAAATGGAGAGACTTGTTAATGTTCAATGTTCTATTGGTATTTAAAAGTTTGTGTTATGTTAGTGGTTTTGGGGGTTACCATTGTGGTAAAGTGTGGAGCTTGTGCTTGGGTTGAAGACTTGCTAACAAGAATTCAAATTGCTTTAATAATAAAGCAACCGTTATGGTAGAGCTCTGGATGAAACCATATCACTTCTGAACTGCCAACACCAAACATCACATGTGTAAAGAAAAGTTCATTTTAGTTTGTTACGTCACAGGATTAAAGAGGAAGCATTAATTGTATGATTATTTCAATGTCAATTTAAATGAAAACCATTTATTTAAGTTAAACTAAAACCATTCATTCAAGTTAAATGAACACCATTGATTCCAGTTGTACATAGTTGATTCTATTTGGTTTTACTTGTTTCAATCACATGGAACCACTGTCCATGATTGAATTATGTTCAGCCAAAGAGCTATTTTGATTTGATTTGCTCAGGAGCAAGTAATAGATTAATAAGACCAAAGATTGTGTCACAGTCATCAGCACTAGCACTCTATTTCCCAGCATCCCTCCTGTTCCTTACCTGCGCACATTCATCTATCACCATGGACACTAACCACCATCACAGCTGCACGTCATTTGTTAATCTCCCTGTTTGTATATCAGTTCCTGTTTCAGTTCAGTTCATTGTCCGATCACCGTTATAATATGTTGTGTTACTTTTACCTGACTACCCGTTTGGAATTATTAAACTTTGTGTATTTGGATCTTGACCTGTTCTCCTTCGTCTTCCTTCATGAACACAGCCTGACAGATGATCGAACCGCCCGAAAAGGACGAGAAGGCAATAATGCTCGCCCTGGCTCAGGAAAGCCATAACCTTTTTTTGTTTGCTAAGGACTTTATTTGTTTGGCCGTCACCAGCTCCCTGGACGACGAGACCCTAAAGACCTTGTTCCGGATCGGGGCTACATTCCACCAACACCTCGACCTCCCAGACACCACTGGACTGAACTGGAGAGAAGCTGTCATTCGGTGTCTGGAGAGCGTTGCGTCCCGATCTGGAACACAGCCAGACCCAGAGCCCGTAGCAACACCCTCGACCGCGGAGAACTCGCGTGTGCACCCCGCAGACGGTGAACCAGCACCCGCCACAACGCGTCAGCCAGAGCCCGAGGAAAAGAGGACAGAGCTGACCCTCGCCCCGGATGTGCAGCCCTACCGCAAGTCTGACCAGGGGTGTGAGCCAGCGACAGCTGCAGATGAGGGAGTCACTACTACGGAGGATGAGGACTGGCTGATCGACTTCTGTGTGGCCTATTCTCCTTTGTCTTCCTTCGTGAACACAGCCTGACAGATTGTCCATTTTATGTACCCAAAATGAATTATATCTCATGTTTAATCACTATAAGAGACAGCAGCAAATCCCCGAAGCACTGGCCGAGATTAAGCTGTTCTCGGCGGGTACACGAGCACCAAACGGCTCGCATTTGCGAAAGCGTCAAAACAAATAGTAAAATAGGCGCTATGATTACATATGAGTCACATAATTCAGGTCTAAACAACTATATTCTCACCTAAAAAACTACAGTTCGTGGTACAAGTGCAGTATTTGTAAAAAACACAGTGGATTTGCTCGGCTGCCATGACAGTCGCTTCAAGCGGAGTGATACAAACGGTGAAAAGGTAGAAGTGCTGTTATCACTAGAATATAATGATGATAACAATAATCATTTTAATAACATTATTAATGTAATTATTAAAATAAACAACCTAAAATTAGCCTGGTAATAGATAAATGGTAAATGGTTTAACTGATATATTTTTATATCATTTTATATATTCACACTTTTCTACTATCTGTGGAGATTTTTTCTTAGGCAAGCGCTGCTTGCATTATCTTCAGAAAAAGTAAAAATACAGTTTGTCTTTGAATTAGCTCAAGTTCTGAAGAAAATGATTAGCGCCGTTCAGGTTTGTGTAATTGCACATTTAGCATCTCGCAGCCTTTGAGACACCACCGCATTCTCATCAACTCCTTAAACAGACGTTTCTTATCATTCAACTTCATTTTGTCACTCAACTCTTCTTTATTCAGCCTGAGTTTCTCCTTCTCATTCAGCCCGAGACATATACATACATAATGAATGAATGACTTAATTGAATGAAAACTAGAGCTTCTTCAGATAGATGGCTGTGAGGGTGTGAATGTTTGATGAGGCCCATCAGATCATTAATGAGGGTGATAATACACAGACTTAATGACAAAAGACAGAGAAACAAGTTTTCGGCAGATATCGCGACGAGAAGACGTGCCGTGTTTACATTCACCATCAGGTCTCCTGCTGCCAGAGTCAATTGCACACTAAAAGCGTAAAATTTCAACTGGCAAATGAAGTCGTATAAACGTGTAAAATATTTGCTCAGAGGACGCAATTACACTTAACTGAACACACAGTATTAGGGGAGGTTGAATGCGTTTTCACTGTGTGTTGCTTCAAGAGCAGCCGAGTCCCCATGAGACTGATTGTTTGATATTGTGCACATCTCTGCAGCTGGGATCACACAGATACAGGCATTAATGTGTCACTAATCCAGTTTCTGCCTCCTGTGTTTGTTCAGGCATCCTGCGCCGGGCTTCACAAACCCACCTCTATTCTACCAGGAGTTGTGTGCTCGTAAATATGTACTTAGTAAATGCTACAGATAAGGCTGAGCAGAGACAGAGCCGTCTGTGTGGGGATGCTGACTGCCAAGTGATGGGACGGATCCATCACTAAAGCTGGGAGGAGACACTCTGAATTTATCAGGGCTGTAAACAAAGATTTACCTTGGAGGAAAAGAGAGGGGATATATTCAATATTTGAGCTGTGAGGGAGAGCAAAGACCAAATTAAGTTTGTTACACCTGCAAGTGGTGACAGAATCTATACGCTATAAATGTTTCATGCCACAAAACTGTATTTTGCATTATTTTTATTGAAAAATATTACATACAATATATTATAAAATTCTTATTTGTAATATAAAATATATACAATAGTACTAATAAATACATATATTTTTGTATATATATATATATATATATATATATATATATATATACACACACACACACACATTAGAAAAAAATATATAAAATTATTATAATAGAATATAATACAATAATATATATATATATATGTGTGTGTGTGTGTGTGTGTGTGTAAAGAATAATAATAATGATGAATATATCATTATATAGTTGATATATAATGATAATATTCATTATAAAATATATTTTTAGAAAATAGTAATAATATAATATTTTAATTTTATATTTTTTAAACAATATATTTTTATTTTATTGTATATATATATATATATATATATATATATATATTGATTTATAATATAAAGAATAGTATATTATTTTCTAAAAATATATACTATTTTTATATTATAAAACAATATACAAATATATATATATATATATATAATAAAAAAAAGATTATATTGTTTAAAAAATATAAAATTAAACTTATTAATTATATTATAAATATGTAATATAAAATATATAATCATAATAACAATATGAAGTATCTTAATAATAATAAATATATCTTATATATTTTAAGAAAATATAATTATTGCTAATATTATAAAAAATGTATAATATAAATTATACACAATATAATAACAACAATACATGATTATATTGTATACATTTTAATTATACAATATTATATATAAGCTGTAGGTTCAAGGGTTTATCCATGTACTGGAAGACTGAACCTATGTTGAAAGTCATTTTGGATACAAGTGTCTGCTAAATGGCTACTTACTATTATTTAGAATTAGACTATTGGTAAATGTTTAAAATTGAAGTAATCCTTTAATGCTGCTCAAACGCACAATACGATAATCATTATTTCAAACAATCATCAACACTTGACTTCACTATGTCAAACAAAAACAAAACAGTGTGTGTGTGTGTGTGTGTGTGTGTGTGTGTGTGTGTGTGTGTGTGTGTGTGTCATGGTTGGTTGTTGTATTAAGCGTGTGACGAAAGGATTAGATAACAAAAACAGTCTTTATTAAATCCACATAGAAAACTCATGAGATCACAGGAGGAAACAATAAACACAACCACTTTTAACACTGACGATACCAGACAAAGGAACTACAGGGCTTAAATACACGAGGAGAGTAATCAAACGGAATGGGTGTGGGACCTAATAAATAACCAGGGAAACTAACTAGGGAACTCAGACAGGCAAACAAGGAAACCAAAACACCATGACAATAAAACAGAACAAAACAGTGTGTGTGTGTGTGTTTGTGTGAAGGTAAGAGAGAATTTTTAAGTAGCAGCGACACCAAAATCTGAGTGATACTGAGCGCTGTTTACCGGGACACCTCACGTCCCGAGAGAGCGAGCCATCAGAGCAGTAACTAACCTTCACGTGACTTCACTGTAATTTTACGCCTGTGAGTGAAGCAGATCTCAGCCAGCAGCCTTATCTATAATGACGATCTGGGATGCTGCACTTCTGCTTCCTGGTGGAGGTGATATTGAGGTTATGAAGAATGAGAGAGAAAGACAGAGAAAGAGAGCAAGAAAAGTGATGTTAGAATGTTGTGAGAATGTTGTTACTTTAGCTTTCTGTGGTGTTCTGAGTGGATCTTAGAATGTTGCTAGGGTATTATGGGTTGTTGTCAGGACGTTGCTATGGTGTGCTGTAGAGCTGCACAATTAATCATTAAAAGGGTCTGACTTTTTTAACTTTAGTTAGTGTGTAATGTTGCTGTTTGAGCATAAACCACATCTGCAAAGTTACGGCACTCAAATTTCAATGCAAAGGGAGATATTTTCTTTTACAGAAATCGCTTTTTAAGGACTACAACAAACGGCTGGTAGGGACTACAACAAGCTTTTTCTAGGGTTAGTGACATCACTAACCCAAAATTTACATAAACCCTGCCCCGAGAACATACAACAAAGGGGGTGAGGCCATGTTGGGCTGCTTTAGAGAAGAGGAAGAGTTGTTGTAGTAGAGTGTTGTTGCCATTTCGAACAATGTAAGGCTGAACACTGTTACTGACAATCCTCATTTTGGATGCCTGAGATTCTCCAGCTTTGTTTTTGTTGAGCAACTAAAGCGCAAGCTGTTAAAGCTCCGCCCTCTTTTGGAAAGGGGGCCGGGAGCATCAGCTCATTGCATTTAAAGGGACACACACAAAAATGGTGTGTTTTTGCTCACACCCAAATAGGGGCAAAATTAACAAGCTATAATAAATGATCTGTGGGGTATTTCAGCTATGTCTATTAAACCTTTGATAAGTACGATCACATCGAACATTCAGATCTGCGTTCGCGTTGCCGCTGATCCAGAGAGAGCAGTTGTCATGTATAAGTATGAAACAACTTCACAAACAGTCTTTTCAACATCACAGTTGAAATAATATTCAACAATAATTCAGATTATCACAGAAGTACTGGGATAAAAGTTTATATAAACACTGATGTCTACGGAAGTGATCAAAATAGAGTAAATTACCTTTTCAAAATTGACGCTTCAAATATTGTATCAATTACATTGTTGCACCACTAGGTGGCGAAAAGTGACTGTTAAAAAATGTATTTGTCATCGAATCATTCATTCAAGAGATTCGTTCAAAAACGCTGATTCATCCAGTGATGAAACAAGTGAAGTCTTTATGAGTGAGTCATTAAATCATCTACTCAACCATTTTTTTATTTTATTTAAATGAAATATTTTTAAATAGATTTTGTTTAGTTGTCTATTCAGAATTGGTTGCCATGGCATTGCTATGTGATTGCTGTGCTGATGTGGATGATTGCCAGGGTGTTGCTACGGTGATCTGGGTGGTTGCCAGGGTGTTGCTATGTGGTTGCTAGGGTGTTGGGTGATTGCTAGGATGTTGATATGTGGTTGTCAAGTGTTCTGTGCAGTTTCTTGGTGATTTCTTACTACCCCATGTGAAAAGCATCTCTTTCTCTCCAGCACCCTCAAGTCTCTGTGATCTTTTGGTCTCTATATGTCTCGGGTCACTTTTGCAATGCTAGTCCGTGGGATATTTTTCTACCTGTTTTATTGTCCACCAGGGAAATGTTGTAAGTCGGATGACTTACATAGCACAATAGTCCACATCACCACAACAAGCCTCATAATTTGAGGTATCTTGCATGTCTGTACCACAAACTATGTGGGATTAGTTACACACTGAAGTTTAATACTTACAGTAAGGGTTTTAAATTATCCCTTCAGTATGAGCAACAGTCAGCGTAATGCATGCCTTAGCAAACACACCTAATAAAGAACGGAATAAGGCCAGATGGAGAATACGAGAGTGGAGTAAAAGCAGAAATTCTAATAGTAGCTGACAAAACAAGAGAGAGAGCGACAGTATGAGGAGGTGTGTCGAGTACAGTCTGCTGTGGCTGTTGCACATTTGCATAAATGCCTGGAAAGCATCAGCGACGTCCCTTGACGAAAAGAGATTTGAGAGAGTCAGGCCGTTGATCCTCACAGAGATGAAGATCTCTCAGCAAAACACACCCACTCCAAAACGACTCTCTTACTCGAGCTCACAAAGCCTGCTGATGCGGATATGTGTCCAACACTTTACATTCAAATTCATCATGGCAGAATTCAAATAAGATTCAAATCAACAATGAAGTTTCTATTCAAAATCAAATTGGAAGAAAAGCATGTGTTCATTCATCACTAAATGAATGACGGAGATCATGAGCCTATCGCACGAAAACATTACATATTTCAGTGCTAAAATATTATACTATATATATACACATACATACATAAAGCCAATACACAGCATAAATATCTTATTATATAAATCGTACAATAATGTAATAAATATATTTATAAATATTATATAAAATATATTTCATTATAATATTATAGTTTTAATAATTTTACTTATTTAACAAAATAAACAAATATATAATAAATGCCAATAAATACATTTATTAGTATAGATAGATAAATCTCTGTTATAGAAAACAAAAATTGTGTAACAAAAAAATTAATAGAAATAGTATATATATATATATATATATTATCAATATTTTAATTATTAAACAAAAATAAACACATTTTAATAAAATAAATTATATATATATATATTTGTTTTTTTTTCTTACACATTATGTTTAATAAACCGTATTCCCCCATATTTACACCACATTCACAATCAATTCACGTTGACTTAATTTATCATGTTTTCACGTTATGGCCATGACAAATGAGCAAAAGTGGGTTAATTGTCACGAAAAAGCAAAACACAATTAAAAAGATCTTAATGGTCCAGAAAAAAAAGCTTCATTATCTTTGTGCAAAACATAATTTCATATTTCCTTCTTGTGATTTTGGAGTGAAATATGAGTCAGGCATGTTCTGGAGCGATTCACCTCGTGAGACTCATATCATTATCACATTTTACTAGGCGAGCAAAATAAAGCTCATTCATTAACCCCCGAAAAGCTAAAAGCAAAAACTCTGCAGAAATAATTCAGCTCCACCTACATCAAAACGATATCATGACACCAGAGCGAAATGGACCGTGAACCGCGAAATGGACCGTGCAGGAAGTGCCGATGGCTCTTCAACTTTAAAAAGGCAAAAAGAAAAGAGGCCTTATCACCATAACAAGGGCTTATCAGACAACAAACTTCTCTTCCCATGACTTTCATCTTCTGCACTTGTTCCACTGATCTTATGAATAAATCATAAAGGCCGTACCCCCTTCGGCTCGGAGCAGCGTGCACTGCCTCCCCGGCCCTGTAAAACACAGAGAAGTGTTTATGGGAGATAAGAGCCAGAGAGGTTGCCTTCCCAATAACGCTTTTTATCACTCCTTGTCCTCCCCGAGCATCGACTTTTACGACGCACACCCACGGCAGCAGAATGGATAATTAGGGGAGTTTGTGGAGTCGACATCTCAGCCATGATAGAAGAGCCCAAACAAAGCCATCTGCTGAACCGCATTCCTCCGGTTGTGCTCACTGCGTCACGGTGTCATCCGGGGAGACATTAACGCTTAATACCTGCCGCTAAACACTGCAGTTGTGTTAAATATAAATGAGCGCTTTCTGACGGGCTTGATTTCATCCTATCTGATGAGGTTTTCGTCAGGACCGAGGCAGAGAGCAGAAGGGGAGCAGAAACTTAAAACCCCACAATTGATCTGGCAGAACGTATTGATCATTTCCTGTCAGACTCAGACGATCGATAGACCAAATGATCTCGGGATAGTTTCCTTCTTGACCGCTGGACCTCAAACAAAAGCGACATGAACCGACACACTAAAACCGACACTTTTTGTGTTCACAGCACACAAACACGGTTCACAAGACGTGAGCTCAGATTTAAAGGAACACTCTGGGAACGTTTGTGTTGTTATTGTTAACTTAAAATAAAACCAAAACTATTAATTGTAATTGTAACAAAGCAGGAATGAAATAAAATCTAAATATTAGATGAAAAACTTAAACATAAAAAATTTAAAATTAGAACTGTAGACAACTAACTGAAATAAGAGCTGAAGTACTAAAATTACTAAAACTGAAATAAAAAATAAAACTGAAAAAATATATATATAATTTATAAAATTAATTAAAAAGTTATTAATATTATATAATATTTTTATATTGTAGTTTTAATATTTTTAATTATTAAACAAAAACATTTTTACAATAAATTATATAATAATAACTATATATATATATATAACTTTAAAAGTTTTAATATTTTCTTTAATATATATATATATATTAAATATATATAAACTTAAAAGTTATAAATATTATATATTTTTAATATTTTATATTGTAGTTGTAATATTTGTAATTATTAAACAAAAACATTTTTATAATCAATTATATAATAATAATTATATATATATATATATATATATATATACACTATATTAGGTATATATGGGTCGCTCTCAGGAGCTCAGTGAATTCAAGCGTGGTACCGTGATAGGTTGCCACCTGTGCAATAAGTCCATTCGTGAAATTTCCTCACTACTAAATATCCCACGGTCAACTGTTAGTGGTATCATAACAAAGTGAAAGCAATTGGGAACAACAGCAACTCAGCCATTAAGTGGTAGGCCACGTAAAATCACAGAGCGGGGTCAGCGCATGCTGAGGCGCACAGTGCGCAGAAGTCGCCAACTTTCTGCAGAGCCAATAGCTACAGACCTCCAAACTTCATGTGGCCTTCAGATTAGCTCAGGAACAGTGCGTAGAGAGCTTCATGGAATGGGTTTCCATGGCCGAGCAGCTGCCTTATATCACCAAGTGCAATGCAAAGCGTCGGATGCAGTGGTGTAAAGCACGCCGCCACTGGACTCTAGAGCAGTGGAGACGTGTTCGCTGGAGTGACGAATCACGCTTCTCTGTCTGGCAATCCGATAGACGAGTCTGGGTTTGGTGGCTGCCAGGAGAACGGTACTTGCCTGACTGCATTGTGCCAAGTGTAAAGTTTGGTGGAGGGGGTTTATGGTGTGAGGTTGTCTTTCAGGGGTTGGGCTTGGCCCCTTAGTTCCAGTGAAAGGAACTCTTAATGCTTCAGCATAACAAGACATTTTGGACAATTTCATGATCCCAACTTTGTGGGAACAGTTTGGGGATGGCCCCTTCCTGTTCCAACATGACTGCGCACCAGTGCACAAAGCAAGGTCCATAAAGATGAGCGAGTTTGGTGTGGAGGAACTTGACTGGTCTGACCTCAACCCGATAGAACACCTTTGGGATGAATTAGAGCGGAGACTTGCGAGCCAGGCCTTCTCGCCAACATCAGTGCCTGACCTCACAAATGTGCTTATAGAAGAATGGTCAAAAATTCCCATAAACACACTCCTAAACCTTGTGGAAAGCCTTCCCAGAAGAGTTGAGGCTGTTATAGCTGCAAAGGGTGGGCCAACTCCATATTAAACCCTACAGATTAAGAATGGGATGTCATTAAAGTTCATGTGCACGTAAAGGCAGGCGTATATATATATATATATATATATATATATATATAATTAAAAAACCTTTCAAAATTAATAAAAAGTTATAATTATTATATAATTTTTTATATAATATTTTTATATTGCAGTTTTAATATTTTTAATTATTAAACAAATTTGTTTTATAATATGATACATTATATCATTAAGACAAATATCTGAAATACACTACATTGAGTAAATATAAAATTAAATTAATAAATACTATAATAGTGCATAAACGATACTAAAACAAAACTGTCTGGGATAAAAAGAAGTTCTCTTTCAAAATGTCCATTGTAAGTGCATTACTAGAAAACATGATGATCTTTGCTTGTTTTTACAGAATGAGGAAGGAGACAAAACTATTTATGCTGAGAACAGCATATCACAGATTCTAAACATTTGGTTTAAGTTGTTTTAAACCCAAAACATTCCTTCAAAACCCCAAATCATGAAAAGCAACAGTGAGGACATTTCACGAATCTGCTGATTCGCTCAAGCGGCTCATCGGCTCGGATATGAAGTAACCTGGACTGCTTTTAATTAGCTGTAGAAACAATTTTCAACAATCACTGATAAGTCCACTAACTACAGACACAGAAAGAAACACAGACAGAGTCTGGGAGTGAACAGAGCGGAGAAGTGCTCATTAATTCCTTATTTTTTAGCGATGGAGGGAAGTTGCGGTCTGTGATTGAATAGACTGACCTCCAAAACCCAAATACCGTAATCATCCCGACTCAGCTGTCGCAAATTAGCGGCGGTGGATTCTGGGTCTTTACTGATTGCTGTAGAGAGGACACGTTTCAAGCCAGACATCTGCTGCGAATACACCACAATGACACTTTCCATCAAACTGCCAATAGCTGTATTATAGACAAACAACCTCTTGTTATCTTGGACCACTTCAGATGTGGAGTGACTCATTGTGTAGTTCTATAGAAGCCCTTGGGTTTGAGATGATGTACTATAGCCATCCCATTTGTGGTGGCCTTAAAGATGATGACATTTAGCTTTACTCATAGCTCCTTCCTCAAAAACGTCTTCATTTGTTTTTCTATTCTCAGTGATGACCTTTAAAAGTAGTGTGCAACTCCAATTCAGAGGTGAAGTACTGGTGTCATATCATAACCTAATACAGAACATGTATTGCTATTTAAACAGCACCAGAAATGACTGATAAGAAGGCCTGAGATCTGAAACACTTGTATTTTCCTCCATGTGTTAAATAAAATAACAAAAGATTTAGTAAATCATGAGGAGACACACAAACAGCACTATTTCAAGAGAAAGCCCCATGTATGATTCTGACATTTAAGTATGATATACAGTAAAAGCACTGCTGCACAAAGAAACGACTGTAACCTTTAATCCGCAAAGAGGAGCTATAACTGTAAAGACACAGGCATCTTTAGGTAGAGCTGGAGAAGTAAAGAGAGACAGAGACACAAACCCATTAGCAATAATCTTGAGTGAATCAGAGAACAGACTGGACTTCTATTATTTGCTTTGCTCTACAGGAACAGCAGGTACATAAAAATGACAAAGTTGAGTGATTAGGATTCAGGACTGGACTGATACGAGTCACTGACCCGCTACTCCCATCAGTGCGCTTTCACAGAGACCGTCAGAACCTCGATATGTCATTTATCTGTCAAAGCTGAAGCTAAAGAATCAAAACCAAGGAAAAATTTTCAACATCTTAACCACATAGACATATAGCAGAGTGCATGTGATCATCTAATTCCACAAATGATCATGAATTCATCACCTCTTGAGGCCTAATTAGTTTAGCAGTAGTTGGAAACCACAGCATTAAAGGGAGAATTCAATATGTAGAATTCAGACATCTTGTCATTAGCGACACCAGTGGCCGTTAAGTGAACTGCAGCTAGCAACTTACTGCTTGTGCTCGTACTCGTGCACATGTAACGTACAACTGAATGTGATTCAATGCCCCGATATACACAAGTTGGAAATAACTTTGCAGCGATATACTTTTAACGAACATCCTAACATTGTCCATGCTGCTGAGAGCGACGTTTAGATGAATATGTAAATAAATATGTGATGTGTGCTTTCCTCTCAATAACAAAGTAAACACACAACAAAAATGACAGCGGTGAGAAAAAATAGAGTAAATCACCTTCTTAAAGTAACTTGACGCTTCATATATCGACTGTATCGATTACATCTTTAGGTGGCGACAAGTGACTGTTAAAATGTATTTGTCATTGAATCATTCATTCAAAAGATAAAACAAGTGACGTATTTATGAGTGAGTCATTGGATCATTCATTCAAGAGATTCATTCAAAAACCCTGATTCATTCAGGAATGAAACGAGAGGCTTGTTCGAGATGCATCAGCGCTGCGCAGACCGATCAGCGTATGACATCAAAGTACCGCAAGAGCGATTGGAGAGCATAATACTCCTTATGATTTTGAATCGCTCTCGCGGTACTTTGATGTCATATGCCGATTGGTCTGCGCAGTGCCGATGCATCTCGAACAAGCCTAAGTATTTATGAATGAGTCAGTGAATCATTCATTCAAGAGATTTGTTCAAAAACGCTGATTCATCCAGTAATGAAACAATTGAAGTATTTATAAGTGAGTCATTGAATCATTCATTCAAGAGATTTGTTCAAAAACCCTGATTCATCCATTAATTAAACAAGTCAAGTATGTATGAGTGAGTCATTGAATCATTCATTCAAGAGATTTGTTCAGGAACCCTGATTCATTTAGTAATGAAACAAGTGAAGTATTCATGAGTGAGTCATTGAATCATTCATTCAAAAGATTCATTCAAAAACCCTGATTCATCCAGTAATGAAACAAGTGAAGTATTTATGAGTGCATCATTGACTCATTCATTCAAACTGATTTTTTTTTTTTGAATAATTCATTCAAATTAATTAAACATTTTAAATAGACTGCAGCAATTAACATTTTGTCAGAACCTCTAATAAATTAGCATACATGTTATTTTGATTAGTTGTCTGTTCAGAATCGTGAAAAAAAAATTTTGATTTTCAATTTATCCTGAATCGTGCAGCTCTACACCGGTATTATGTCGACAGATGAGGTAATTAAAATTACACTGTTATGATAGTTTGATTATAAGTATATTTGAGACTGTAGACTATATAGATCTGACTATGTGAGACCATACTTTGAATTAATCGCTAGTCTTTGCATGACACATTGACATTACTGTACAGAATGGTTCTTTCGGCATTATCCTTAACACTGTATAAGCATTCATTTCATGCGTCATAGAACAGAATCTTTTTGATTTTTCCAGCAAAAACGTCTTGAGTCCTTTACATAAAAATCAGTCTACAGGCTTTCATATATAGGCAACCTAGGAAGTCGGGAAAAGTCTAATTTTTTAAGTTTCGTTACAATCTGTTCACACATTGGCAATAAAAAAGTGATTAATACATGAAAATTCTTAAATATAGACCCTTTAATCAATCCACTTCAAAACATTTCATAATGATCAAAACCCATCTACATGCAAACCAACGTGCCAAAAACAGTACCCGTTTTTTAAAATCCTGTAGTTAAGCATTTTGCACGAGGGCCGGCAGTGATCGAGCAGGTGATTTTGATCTCAGGAGCTCTCCAGTTCCTGGGTCACCCGTCCATGGAATTAAACCGGCAACCTCTGCGACAGCAGCTCACTTTCTGAACTATTAGACTCGGAGAAGCAGCAGTTCCACCCAAAGACTTCATCAGTCAGACTCTGACAGGATAAATAGGCCAGCGCACACATCTCAGTTCAAATATCATTATACTGCAGGCACTTCAAACACAACATGGATCCATTGTGCCAAATGCCACTGCTTACTGCACTAGGCTAGCTTCAAAATGAATACACTTCAGTATATTCACTTTAGTAGAGGTTTCGAATGGAATAGTTATGAGACTGACAAAGTGCAAAGTCGTGTAAACACCTTAAACGCTTTTCTTTTATCAGGGAAAGGTCATAAACGGTTTAAACGAATCCTACCGCTAGATGTTACCCCAATTTTGCTTTGCATGTAAACACCTTGATCAGCTTTCTGTTTACGTTCTGATGTCAAGACCGAGGATGTGCAAAATTATGCTAGACATCGATTATACACGCATGGACGGGAGCTCAACAGAACGGAATCTGGTTTATTTATCATTTAACGCCATATCAGCATCAAAGGCTGTATTCATGGCAAACTCAAGAGCAATAAAATTTAAAATAATCAAAATAACAATAATATCTCAATTAATTGTATACGTTTAACTTTATTTGACAATATTATCTCCCTAAACAAAACAAAAATATAAAATAAATAAAAATAATAACAGTTATAGAAAATCTTTCAATTTGATATTTGATAAAATTTCTAATATTTCCCCAGGAGTAGCCTTTTAAAAATGTCCATTAATGTACTTTCTGAATAAAGATGTCGCCTTATATCATTTAAAGCAGGACATTGCAATAAAATATGCTTTACAGTCAAGGAAGACTTATAAAAATCACATAAAGGCAAATCTTCCCCTTTCAATTTCAATAAATATGCATGGGTTAGTCTTGTGTGACAAATTCGACATCTTATATACAGTCTGGTTAGTTCTATTTTCAAAATGAAAACAATGCTTAGGTCTTTCATTTATAACTGGATTGAACATAATCTGGTCTTTTTTAAAGTTGTTGTGGTGTTTTTTAAAGTTGAACTATATTTCATTTGACACAATGTCTTGACTTTTAAATTCCGAAGAAATCTGGTAAATGTTTATTATCTGATATTTGTGCTTTATATTTTGCTTGCAAAAAATGTTATTCAGCCAGAACACGGGGCTACTTTTAAACGGCCATCAAAGTAAAAAGACAATTTTCTCCCAAATAGTTATGTTACTGTATCTACCAGAAATAACTGGACAAAGTACATTTTAATCGTCTCACTCCAACAAAAAAAAGAAGAATTTTTAAAATCATTTTTAAATCAAGATACATTTTCTTGAGATGCAAAATAACATAGTATGGGAAGCTTTGTTTTCTGAAAATGTAAAAATAAATGTAAAAATATCTGCTAATGGGGTCAGAAAAATAAGTTTAAACTTGTTTTATGTTTAAACTCACTTAATTTTGATTCATTTTTTAGAAAAAAAACTATCGTATGCCATTTTGCATCTCAAGTTGTCTTGAATTAAAAAACGAGGAAGAACATCACTTGCACTTTGCATCCTTAGTGAACCTGCTAAACCTTTGCTTTATTAGCAACATCCTGAAGAAACAATAACTAAACCAGCTAGAAAGCAATACGAGGAAAGACATACGCTGTGACCAACAATGCATGGCATAAAACAAAGCTCTACTTCACCTGAATTAGAATTATCTAGAAAGTGACACTGTGCCACACACATACTTACTTCAAAAGCTCTTTTCAAGTGCCTTGCTGAGAGCCACGCTGTGGAAAATGTGACTGAAAATCACTGTAAGAGGTCTTGTGCGCGGATAGAGCTCAGCGAAGGAAGACGGGCGGCAAACAGCTGCATCCACTTTCCATAAGGCTCTTTGATAAAATGGTTCAGACTCTTATGTAATGAACACAGGTGCTCATGTGCAAAGCAAACGTCTGCCTCCAGCTGAGGTCTCTTCATAATGCTAACTCTGTCACTGACATCCATCAGATTAAACCACTACATTTCCATGAGTAAGCGCTTACATTGGCCACTTTGTGCGGACTGAGGAAATGAAACGCAAAGCAGATGATGATGTGAAACTATTTACACGCAGCAGATGCATTGAGGCTTTGCAACGTATGACTGGACACAAAATATATAAGTTATTCATAAGAGCACGGCACTAATGTCAAGGTCATGGGTTTGATTCACAGAAAACACGCACATACTGATCAAATGTAAAGCCTGAATGCACCGCGAGTCACAGTGGAGGAAATAAATGTAAAGCACATTCCCTGTTGAAAAGACCAGCATGTGTTCTCAATCATCACTGAACAGCATTAACCAACATGGAAATTCACACTGGTCTAAGCCGGTCTTTTCAGTAGAGTTTTCTGAAGATAATGTGATGATGTTCATTGTCACCATGTTGCTAGGATGTTGCTATGTGGTTGCCAGGGCGTAGATATTTAGTTATTAAGGGGTTCTGAGTGGTGTTCAAATTGTTGTACTAAGCTGTCCTGAGTGGTGTTTAGAATGTTGCTATGTGGTTACTATGGTGTTGCCAAGACTTTTCAGTTACTAAGATCTCCTGAGTGGTGTTTAGAATGTTGCTATGTGGTTACTATGGTGTTTCCAGGGCTTACCGATTCAGTTACTAAGCTGTCCTGAGTAGTGTTTAGAACATTGCTAAGTGGTTGCTATGGTGTTGCCAAGGCTTTTCAGTTACTAAGATCTCCTCAGTGGTGTTTAGAACGTTTCTAAGTGGTTGCTATGGTGTTGCCAGGGCTTACCTCTTCAGTTACTAAGCTGTCCTGAGTGGTGTTTAGAATGTTGCCATGTGGTTGCTATGCTGTTGCCAGGGCTTATCGATTCAGTTACTGAGATGTCCTGAGTTGTGTTTAGAATGTTGCTGAGTGGTTGCTATGGTGTTGCCAGGGCTTTCCTCTTCAGTTACTAAGCTGTCTTGAGTAGTATTTAGAACGTTGCTAAGTGGTTGCTATATGTTGTCAAGGCTTTTCAGTTACAAAGATCTCCTGAGTAGTGTTTAGAACGTTGCTAAGTGGTTACTATGGTGTTGCCAGGGCTTAACTCTAAGATGTTCTGAGTGGTGTTTCGAACGTTGTTATGTGGTTACTATGGTGTTGCCAGGGCTTATCTCTAAGATGCTCTGATTGGTGCTGACAGCAAACACCACCAACAAGAAACTCACATAGGAGCACCAGAAAATAGTAAAAAACACATTCTAAGAACTGAATAAAATGTATGCAGTTCATTAAATTAAACCTGAATAATGGCATTAGTAATAGTGGTTATCATCTTCAAGAATCTAAGATTCAATCCCACTGTGCTGCTCTCTCTGCCAAGCTACTACAGAATTCACCAGAGTCCTTCCTGTCGGAGTAAAACGCGATCAATACGGCCCAGTGACTCGTGATTGCTCTGTGTATTTTCAATGATCCAACAGAGATGTGTTTAAGCCATCAAACACCTTCTAATCATCATGCAACAGGGACTTCAATTTACACTGGACTGTGTGTTCTCAGCCCGGTCGATTATATCTGTTCCATCTACCGGCAGCTTCAATTCTGTTTCGAGTAGTCTTGCTACTATTTTGCCATAATAAGCCTCAAATTGATGATTAACCTTTGTAATCCAGCGAGCACATCGGAGACGGTGTGCTCTTGTCATACGAGTGGCTGCAAGAAAGATGCTGCATTATCGTCTGTGGGAAAATTGAGGGGTTTGTGAGCAAATGAGGCAGCGTTATCTGCACGAAGCCTGCTCGAGTATAATGAAGACGCATCTCGAGAAAGAAAAGTCTTTTAATAACAAAACAGACTGTATTGTGCACGCTTTAATAAAAAACTGTCCACGTCTGCGTACGTTAAGCGCCTATCCGTGAAGATAGAGGCTGTTATCTCGGGAATGCGAGGTGAATTAGCATCTGGTGCAGAGTGTCGGCCATTGTTTATGGCACTCTATTATTTGGTAATCAGACATTAAATGAGTCATTTCTCTACATTTAACTCCAGCCGGTGAGCTAATGGCTTAATCTGACCAACGTGGATGATTTACTTCTTGTTTACTCTGAATCACCATTAGACACACTATTTGTGACTGCAAATGAAGCAGGAAACAATTTCTAAAAACGTGCACTCTGACTACTGAAAGGTTGGCCAATCATATACATCAATATGCTTTTTATGCTTTCGCCACCCTGTGATATTTGCAGCATGTTTTGACGGTTGTTTCGTAAGGGCAACGTTTATAAAAGGCTTGAGGCTCCTTTATCAGAGGCCTTCATCAGTTGGTATTTCATATCTATCATATTTGTGAGCGCAGACTGTCCTTTACACATCACCTTGTCAAAGCGCCAGACAAGCAACCTCCTTCATTATCTTAAAATCTCTAAGGACAAAAAAATAAGATCTTTGTGCGGAGTCTCATTTCAATGAAATAAATTTAAATTAAAATAAGGTCCTAAATTAAAGCTTAATATATTCCACTCTGGGGGACAGAGGCAGAATCAGGGCATACTTCAAAAACATGACAAAATCAAGAGTAAAGTAAACTTTTAAAGTTTAGAAATGATCATTTGTCAAAGGGTCAAGACTCACTGTCATGCCTATGCCAATCTAAGTTGGAGTAAGTAAGTAATATTAAATTAATTTGGCTCCAATACTCAAGATAAATCACAAAAGATGCAACAATTTTTAACAAATGTATGGAAGTTAGCTTCAGGAATGGGCAAGGCCAAAACAACAAACAAAAAATGACTACTACCCAGCTAACAAAAATATGTTCTAACGTTCCCATTAAGTTATAAAAACCTTATTTCTAAATGTTCTCTGAACATTCAAAAATAATGTTTTTTGTGCTAATGTTTTGAGAACATTATTAAAGACCAGGGGCCTCATTTATAAAACTTTCCGTAGACTTCATCCTAAAAGTGCACGTACGCACAAAAGTTTTCAGATTTATAAAACCATGCGTATGCCAGAACCTGCGCAAAAATCCCATTATAAATCCCAGTCAGCAGAAGATTGTGCGTAGGTGCATCTCCACCCAGTCTCCTCCCCGAAATTACCATATATGGAGCTTACAACGCCCAGTTTTACTATGCATAACCTCATCTGCATATCATTTCCATGCATATTCCCATCCAAGTGACACCATCAAAGGTACAAGACAGTGGAAAATATTGATACAGACTATAAATGCCATTTGTGCCATACACATTACATTGCTAAAAATCATCCAATATCCTTGTTATGTTTTAGAATAAATATATCAAAACACCCATAAAAAAATCCACCGAATCCAGCAGTGTCTGTTGAAGTGTGCATCACCGATCATCATTCTCGCTAAAAATATTTTGTCATAACATGAGATCTGTGGTTTAGTTTAAAGAGGAATTATTGTGCCCCTATCACTCCTCGCTGTCATTAAAACAGCGTGTCACAGGAAAAATGATCAAAAGTAGCACATCAGCTATCCAAATTCATATCATTTTTGTGTAACTTCTGCATAATGACTTTATGTAAATTCAGTGCTTATCACCAATCAAAGGGTTAGTTCACCCAAAAAATGAAAATAATGTCATTAATTACTCACCCTCATGTCGTTCTACACCCATAAGACCTTCATTCATCTTCGGAACAGAAATTAAGATATTTTTGATGAAATCCGATGGCTCAGTGAGGCCTCCATTGCCAGCAAGACAATTAACACTTTCAAATGCCCAGAAAGCTACTAAAACATATTTAAAACAGTTCATGTGACTACAGTGGATCTACCTTAATATTATAAAGCGACTAGAATACTTTTTGTGCGGCAAAAAAACAAAATAATGACTTTATTCCACAATATCTAGTGATGGCCGATTTTAAAACACTGCTTCATGAAGCTTCGAAGCTTTACGAATCTTTTGTTTCGAATCAGTTGTTCGGATCGCGTATCAAACTCCCAAACTGCTGAAATCATGTGACTTTGGCAGTCTGAACCACTGATTCTGCTTCATGAAGCAGTGTTTTGAAATCGCCCATCACTAGATATTGTGGAATAAAGTCATTATTCCGTTATTTTTGCCACACAAAAAGTATTCTCGTCACTTTATAATATTAAGGTAGAACCACTGTAGTCACATGAACTGTTTTAAATATGTCTTGAGTAGCTTTCTAGATCTTAAGAGGTTCTGTGACATTGCTGGCAATGCAGGCCTCACTGAGCCATCGGATTTTATCAAAAAATATCTTAATTTGTGTTCTAAAGATGAACGAAGGTCTTACGAGTGTGGAATGACATGAGGGTGAGTAATTAATGACATTATTATTATCATTTTTGGGTGAACTAACCCTTTAATGAAAGTGGAAAATTAATGTAAATGTGTATATCAAAATGAAAACAGTTTAAAATTTATTTCATTACTTTTCTCACTCTAGTAAAAGAGTCCATACACACGGTCTAGAGTTTCCGTACGGTGCGCACATATTTACGGCAGGTTTATTTTTTATAAATCCCGATGTGTGCGTGGAAAATGCCATACGCATTTATCACACTTCAGGTCAGTTTTATGGTTTTTCTAAGCACTGTGTCAGTGATCAGTAGTCAGTTTGTTGTTGTAATGATAGCAAGAAAGCACAACGGGATCATTAGGATTAACGGGTGATTCAAGTTGATTGTTTGCTTGAACAACTAGTCAAATAATCATCTAATAATTTTTAGGAAGCTCTGTATAGGCTGGAACACAGAAAACAGAAAAAAGAGCAACAAAATAGAACAGAATCTTTAAAAGTCTTAAATATCAACGTTTAAAAACATAAAAACAGCATGTCTGTAGTGCAAACAGATTGGTACAAGAATGAATAGCACATTACAAAAAATGTAATACTTTGGGTTTTTTCACATCTCTAATCCCAAGTATAAGTACCACTAATAAAAACATGACCTTTATGCCGCTGTTCAAGCACAACCTTATTAGTTTTTACTTGAGAAAAGTTTTCTCTCGAGTGAAACACCTTTACTGCTACTGAGGCAGAGGAAAAAAACAACTTTTGTTTTGCTAGACTCTTCCAGCTTTACTTTCTGCACTGTTCCATGAAAAAAAAAAAAAAAAAAAAAAAAACCTTTTATGAAAGCCTGAAAACAAAAAATAATAAATAATAAATCCAGTAACACAGAATGGAAAATCTAAGACGTGCAGCATAATAAAGTAAGCCGCAAAATCAAATGACTGCTGTTTCTATGAGCTTTAATCTCTGGGTAATTTCATTTCACACTACACAGTACTAAACACTGCAACACTAGAACAATATTTTGGCTCCTTCCTCTCGCAGGTATTTGAGAAACAGAGCCATTAAACACACATCTATTGTCTAATTGAGTAGCTGAATAACAACACGTGGAGCCGTAGCTGCAGCGCTTGTAGGGTGAAATAAAGAGCAACACAACATGTGGTAAAGGAGGCTTTCTCTCTGATCCGAAGAGAACGAAATCCATGAATAAATGTCTTTTCGCTCATCAAGTGGAATGATAAATTCACCCCATAATGCATCTGCCTCAGAATTCGTGATGAAAAAATATTTTAAATTAGGTGTCAAAAGCCTCATACTCAACAACTCCCTCTCAAACTGCACTCCAAACGCGCTACCGTCCAATTATTCGAAAATGACAGCAAATTGAACAGAAGAAAGCACAAAGCCATCATTCCGAGGCTCACATCCAGGAAGCCTCATTGGAATACATATACCATTAATGAGTCTGTCCCATCAGCACGGCTCATGTGAGATCATCTGATGCTGCTATGTGAGTTTAAGGGGGGTTATGCGAGGGAACACAATCAATACACTTATCCAGATGCACTGCAGAGCCATCGTAAGACTAGGGATGGGAATCGTTAGGAATTTAATGATTCTGGTTCTTATTTCAGTTCTGGTTCTTTAATAGGATAGTTCACCCAAAAATAAACATTCCCACATCATTTACTCACCCTCATGTCATTCTAAACCCGTATGACTTTATTTCTTCTGAAGGAGATGTTAAGCAGAATGTTCACGCTGCTCTTTAACATACAATGACCAGCAGCTCCAAAATAGCTTTGAATTAACAACAGACCACAACTTTGAGTCATTATTCATTGATATTTTTGCTCTCCAATCATATTCATGTTTGCATATATTCAAATGCACTTTATTTTCGATAGTCCACTTTAGACATTCTACTAACTATAAGTAACTTTGCAACTACATGTAAATTAGCAGCCATTCAAGGGCCAGATTTACTAACAGCTTGCGCCAGCGCAAACCCTCTTTTGGCGTTAAAAAAACTACTTTCGGTTTTTACTAAAGACACGCAGTGCAAAATAAGTGCTGAAAAGGTGTGGACTGAGTTGTTTTTGGGAGGAGAGTATTTAAATGAATCACGCAACGTGATTTACTAATCTTTGTGCTCATCAATTTACTGGTATTTGCGCCATTATTTAACACCCAAAAAAAGCATGTCTTAACCCATTTTGCGACATAGCTGCATGGCACAGAGAGCGCGTGGTAGAAGGGAGAAAATATTTTCCACTCATATTAATTTCTTTGGAATGACAGAGGAAGACGTTATCCGAACATATCCAAGTTTGCCACGCCATATATATATACAGGCCTATGTGTATGTGTTTGTCAGATTACATGTAACATGCGCCTGTGTCGAGCCGCACCTGATGAGAGCATCAGCTCTGCTTATTTGCGACCCAACGCTAATCTGGTACTGTTTGATCATTTTTGACTGAAAAATTGTACGTTTTGTTTATTTTTTTTAAACTTTTTTTAACTTTATCTGAATGGTATGAAACTTGATAAAGGTTTTGGCACTTGCTCTGTGAACACACACACATAAAACATGGGCATGACTTGAAAAGGTTAAATGGTCCTGAAAAAAAATTAGTCATACTTGTATTGTTCTTGGTCAAAAATGAGCACATTGAAAATGAATGGAAGACGAATTTCATCTACTGGAAACGTTTGGTACTGCGCCCAAACAAAATCTTACTGAAAGGTCATTTTTTGAGATATCAAGCTCAAATTTGGAACAAAACTTGTTTAGATTTATGGCTTTGATTTTCTCACAGTCTTAGAGTAAAATGTGTTTTGGAAAATATATATTTTCATATAAACACTGAAATAAATGGTATTTTTGTGTATTTTTCATATTAATGAATATAAAATTTTATAACTTTTTTCAAGTTCGCTTTTTAAAACTTTTTTCACTTCAGCAATAATCTGCCATGTGTCATTTTAAAAAAAAAAGACCAAACTAAAGTCTGTGCTCCAAAGAATTCAAGATTTATGACAGTTTAAGTTGGAAATTTCATTTTCAGGTCCATGCTTTAAATAAATAAATGGATTATAACTACAGCATAAATAAAATTTAGTAGCATAAAATCCCCTAAAAATACATAATATTAATTCAAAAACATTATCGAACTAAAATATAGTACAATCATTTAATTGAAATAAAAAATCTGTCATTTTTACTAATACCAACAGACATTCTACTGACTATGTAACTTTGCAACTACATGTCAACTTATTCTACTAACCCAAAACCCTCACACCTAACCCTAACCTAACAGGCTACAGTCTAATAATATTCAAATAAATGTCTAAAGTGGACCATCAAAATAAAGTGTAACCTTTGAATATGCACATTATACAGTAGATTTTCATTGAGTAACAACTTAAATTTGGGTCTGTTCCATAGTCAAAGATACTGAACAGCTTCAGAAGACTGGGATATATATGGTGTACTTCTGAAGTTTGAAAGCCCCTTCGCAAGTCTTTTTTGACCAATTCATCGCAAAACGACCAGCTAATAAAAGCTAAGCAAAAGACAGATGCGTTTTTGTCTTTGTACAGTATTGCTTTTCTCTTTTACCACATTCAATCTAGTCTGAAAACTCACTCACACATCATTTTTAGCACAAGATGTTCAAGAACCATTAATGAAATTGAAACATCAAAAGAATTCAGTTTTGGTATTTTAAAAAACTCTACTTACAAAGTTAAAGGTGGTAAAGAAAAGACCCCGGTACTCTCATGAATAATGCAGTTAGTCTCAAATATGCAAATCTATGTATTAGCCTAGTTATGCTTCATACCGTCACTTACAGCAAGTTATCTATTATATATGAACAAGACTTGGAATGGACGACTCGTTGGCAGCTAACTTCAACCTCGCAGTGCTAAAGGACTGGATAACTTGTGATCCAGCTCCAAAATGCTAATGTCTACTTGACTAATAAATGACATCCTGTGAGAATTAGCTAGTAGTACGCGGATATGTCTTGCAGCTATTAAAGACAATGATGTCGTTAGGTTTGGGAGGCTTGTGAGATGGACTGAGGCGAAGCACAGCGCTGTAGCTAATCCTTCCATTTTCCCTAAAGGGCTAATCAGGAATCTGCTCCGACTGATCCCATCCATCTACATCTGAGGCAATTTAACAGAAAGAGTTCACGAGGAGTCTCAGCGGGCACCAAATGAGCCGAATCTAGGCCAAACTTTTAAAGACATGTATGGCTAAGTTAATATGTGGGCTGGGGAGAAAAAAGGTTTAACATGCAAAAGCAGGAAAATTTTCATGAGCAGATGCAAGTGTTCAGCAACTTACAGTTTCATGAAAGTTCCCAACAGAGAAGAAATGGCTGCTGAGAGCATGAAGCCATTGAAGTTAAAGAGATATTTACAAACTAATTTGTTAATAATTGTGCATATTGTGCAGTTCATAGTAATATTAATACATTCCAATGTTTGCATGTTGCAATGGTGTTGCAATGGTAAAATTTTATTTCCAAAGCACTGGTGTTGGTAGGGATGTCAATTTACATTTTTGTCAATTGTTTAATTCAACGATCAAATAATTGATTAATCGTTAACCGTAACCTCTTAAATCCGAAGCTTGGGGGCTACTAAGATTTCATGTTGCTTGAAAACCACTTGGTTAACCAACACAAAATTAAAGTCTTGGCTTTACAGTGAATATGACCATCACTTAAGGGCTTTTACATTTGATGAAGAAGTGCTCTATTTTCATAGCTGCTTTACATGAAAATGTGATCTGTAGAATCATAGTACATAACAGATAGACTTAAAAGGTTTTTGCTAGTTGAGAAGGTCTTAACTAGCGGAATACAAAAAGCATATGTTTCATTTAGAGACCAAACTATACCAAGTATTTGTATGAAAAAGCGCAGCTGACGAACGTGTAAACAGTAAACACAGGATGCATTTGCACCATGTTTTGGTTTGTTACTTCATGAAACACTAGTAATCCATAGTAGATTGCATATCTCCATTTAGAGCAGGTGGTCTCGAACGAGCCCAAGCACAACATAAGACAATGCGTAGATCACGGAGTGACACTGACATGCTGCTTGGCTAAAGCTATAGCACTTCCGGAATCTGATCACGTCGCGATCATGACGCAGTTTTCCAACGTCATTTGAAAGTTCAACCAATGAAAACTGGATCTCTGTGGTGGGTGGGTATAGAGACAATGTCTAGAGACCAGTCGGACAACATTTTACAGCTGGAGATAACTTACTACATAACTGCTTCATATTTCCTTGTGTGTGTACTGCATATGTTTTGCACAAGAGTCGCACGCACCTCAAAACTACACACTCTAATGATGACCTTTGCTTAATCGGCCATCAATACGTTTTATTGATTAGATTATTATCAATCGTCGATTAATAGTTAGCATCCCTAGGTGTTGGGTATATTTGCCATGATTGATTAACCATTGTCCCAACAGTCGTTGCAGCATTTATTGTTTATAAAACAGCAAGGTGCAGAAAATGCAATGCCATCTGTACCCGAAACTGTATGCTTAGCTTCTTTTGGATTTCGAAAAGGACCATAAGTCAGAGAATTGGGCTCAGACAAAGACTGCCTTTAAGCACTGTTAGATCTGAGAGGAAAAGCAAAGAGCATCCCTCAGGGGCTAATCTGTATTTGCCCAGTTCAGCATTAACCATATAAAAGAGAGTTCAATAAGTCGCAGAACAAAACTCAGCTGAGAGCCCTGACGTGTCTGGCCTGAGGGCGTCGCATGAGTTACACATTGCCAGCAGCAAGCAGCTCACACGCCCATGACAAATGACTCCTCTAGTCATGGCATATTACCATGCTCTGTGCCCGTCTCTGTAGAATCCTTCTAGAAGCCTGCCAGGTGCAAGAACATCTCATTCTTTTAGCACTAGAATATTTTGATGTATTATTCATTTAGGGTGTAGTCCCTCTCATTGCAATGCAAAATGAGCTAAATGAGGCGAATCTCACGAAACCTGTCACAAACACGTCTATATCATATTTCACCCCCGAATCAAAAGAAGAAATATGAAATTATATTGTGCACAAAGAAAATGAAGCCTATTTTAGGATAAGCTTTTTTGTATTGTGATATTTTTTGATTTGCATGCCAATCCAGCACATTTCACCACTAATTCTTAGTGCTATGTTATGGAAAAATTGCTGTAATGCAAACAAAATAATGACATACTATTTCAAATAAAAACTATTGATCCAACGTGCCCTGAATTTGTTTTATGGGCAATACTTTCCAATAAGGTTCCATTTGTTAACACTGAACATTAACATGAACTAACAATGAAAAGTACTTCTAAAATTTCAAAATTTGCTGATGCATTATTAAAATCAAAAGTTGTATCTGCTGACATGAACTAACAATAGACAGTATTAACTGACATTAACAAAGATTAATAAATGCTATAACAAATATATTGCCCATTGTTAGTTAATGCATTAAAGGATTAGTTCACTTCAGAATTAAAATTTCCTGATAATTTACTCACCCCCATGTCATCCAAGATGTTTTTGTCTTTCTTTCTTCAGTCGAAAAGAAATGAAGGTTTTTGAGGAAAACATTCCAGGATTTTTCTCCATATAGTGGACTTCACTGGGGTTCAACGGGTTAAAGGTCCAAATGTCAGTTTCAGTGCAGCTTCAAAGAGCTCTACATGATCCCAGACGAGGAATAAGAGTCTTATCTAGAGAAACGATCTGCCATTTTCTAAAAAAAAAGTATATATATACACTTTTAACCACAAAGTCTTGTACTGCTCTGCGATGCGCCACACATTACGTAATCACGTTCGAAAGGTTACACGTGACGTAGGCGGAAGTACCGCGGTAGGGCGAAAAACTCCATCTCATTTTCTCCTCCAACTTCAAAATCGTCTGACATCATCCTTTGTTTTACCTTTTTTTTGTAAAGGCCATTTGACTTAGTCTTTGCATATTCGCTTTGTAGACACTGGATTGGTACTTCCGCCTACGTCACGCGTGACCTTTCCAACGTGGTGATCGCATCGCAGAGCTAGTGCAAGAAGAGCATTTGTGGTTAAAAAGTATATATATATATATATTTTTTTTTTTTAGAAAAATGAAGAGCCATTTGAAGCTCCATTCAATTTGGACCTTCAACCCATTGGTAACTGTTGAAGTCCACTATATGGAGAAAAATCCTGGAATGTTTTCCTCAAAAACCTTAATACATAAACATCCAAAAAGGTCCAAAAAGACATCAACATCTTGGATGACATGGGGGTGGGTAAATTATCAGGAAATTTGAATTCTGAAGTGAACTAATCCTTTATTGACCTTATTGTAAAGTCTTACCCATTCATGCTCAAACAAGCTTCATTTTCATTAAATTCCTATTGTTTTCTGTTGATTTTGGGGTGAAACACGACCAGAACATTTCATTGTGAGATTCACCCAAGAAGAGATACAAGCTAAAACAGCAGAAATAATACAAATTGGCTGGCAAAACCGAAGACATCTGGACTGCAAACTCCCCAACACCCTCCAAACACAATCTGCTCCTATAACAACTGTACGTCTGTACGTCCCTACTCCAGCAGGAGAATATTAATTATCAGCAGACATTAAGCCCTGCAGATTGAATCTGGCACACATTAAAGTTGAGCGTGTTACCACGATAGCTTGTGGACCTCCTGAGGGGAAAGACGTCTAGATTTTCTCTCCCAAAAAGAGCAGAATACATTTACATGCTTAACAATGTGCCATTCCCTCAGCTAGCAATTTTCCTCCTTTAATTCAACTAACACAATCTCATCAAATATTAATATCGCTCTCGAATTGTCTCTGACGGAACGCAAGAGAAAATGAGAGGCGATTATGGAGAAATAAAACAAATAACTAAAAACGCCTCCGTTCGAATGAATCTAAAAGAGCAGAACATGATTCACAAGGATTGTTATTTGCTCTTATCAAGGACGCAGTGCTTTGCATCTTTATGTTCAGTCTGGTATTATTAATGCAATTTTGCTCTTCTAATCATGTCTTACAGAAAAATACATTTGATGCAGTTTTCAATTCAGGGCTGCGTGTTCTTTTAAACGCAGCAAATTTCTTTCTGTAATTAGGTAATTAGCTGTTCTAATCTCTAAACTTTTAATCTAATAAAGGAAATGCATGCGTTCCAATGCGATTCATTTTCCCCCAATGTCAATTCTGGCACTCTTTTTTTCTCTCTATAATGATGGCAGCTAAACAAAACATTAGAAACACCGTTTGGTTGTCTACAAAACTGTGAAGCATTTACAGCACTCGGTGAAGTATGAAAATAATGAGTAAAGTTTACTCTTTCCCTGCTTGAAGACAACAAACTCCAGTCTTGGCCCTGTGTTCAGAAATCCATAATAATCCGGCCAAATTTTAATCTAATGCAAGTGATGCTTTAATATAACCAATGGAGTAAATCGCAACCCCTGCCTTTAAATAAAAACAGCCTTTATTTTGTCAATGGTCTAGTTTAGTCAAATCAGCAGCTGTCTGTGATGATGAGCCATGACTTTGAAGAGCAGCCATGTTTGCTTTCTTTGTGCCAAAGTATTGGACATCTGAAGCATTCCTACGGCATTCACGACAGCTGCGTGCATTAAGCATTTAGTCAACTCGTGGACATCTCAGCGCTCGCGTGTACCGCTGGGACACAAGTCTTATTTTAACGGTTCCCCTGGAAACGGATCAAATCCAATACTTTCATTTACAAATGAATCATATGTGGCACAGTCAGGAATCTTTACATTTACTTTTAAAACAGAATGAGCCATATGTCGCATTACCGTCACCTGATCAGAATGGCAATCTGAACTAAAACATTTGCACTTAATTGAAAGCCTGCTTCAGTAAAATTGTCGGAGCCGCCAGCCTTCCCAAGACAAGCCACAGGGAATCCAAAAATAAACAGCCACTCATTCTTTTAATTAAAGGTGAATCAGTTGGCCTGTGGCAAAACGTTCCCAACCAAACTCCAAACAAATCAGCCACTCTTAAACAGCTCAATACAAGATGACAGCGGGTTACGGGGCAGGAAAGGAATATTGGGATCTCTGGAGAAGATTATTGAATGGCTCGTCCATACCGTCTGTTCCTGTTCTCTCAATACCCTTGCCACTAACTGTTAAACTTCATGGGTCCCGTCACATCTCAGCCCATCTAATCGGGTTGGACTTAAACAATGAGACAGGGCTAAACCGAATGCACCTGCAAATGAGAATTGATGTAGTGCGTATTGCCTCTACCTGTGTGATGAATGGGTCTGAGTAAACTATTGGATGTGCTCAGAAGCGTGGACGGCTGGTGAGGGATTGACACGGGAATACTGTGTCTGCTCATTCCCGTTTTCCTGTTAAGCTTTAAATAGCAGCCCGAGACAAAGCACCACAACAATCCTGGTTTCAATTACATGCTGATGAATTCCTGAGACATTAATAAAGAGAATTAAGCAAAAAATTCTAAACATGCACTTGAACCCACAATGCTCAAAATCAGACTGAATATGAAGGTTCAATGACTCATTATATCAAATCATTTGCAAAAGTTTCAAGCATACAAATTCTACTTTATGAAGCATTTTTGCTTCACTAACGGGTTTGCTGAACTGGCATATAAGAAATCCCTTAAGTGCCCTATACTGCATCTACAGGCAAGACAAAACATCAATTGATTACCAGCAAATACATGCATATATGAATACATGCACACTGTAAAAAAAAAAAAAAAAATGATTTTCATGATTTGTTATCACAACATTTTTTCTTTTGTCAAATCAACTTAGATAATTAATTAATTTGGTAATTAATTTGGTTCAGATAACATAATATTTTGAGTTTCTGTGATTAAACCAATCGCCTTCATTGTATTAACAGATTTTTTTTTTTAATTTCAATGAGCTCAACATTTTAAGGCAACCAGTTAACTTACTTTTTCAAGTATGAATATATCCTAATTTAAACAATAAAGTCGATGTTTGTTCCCTAATATGTGTACCTGAATTATATAGAAATACAATGAGAGTGATAGCGATTGAAACTTATTTAACGCAAATAATATGCAAATATTGTTAAGTAATGTTATTATTAGCATAATAATCAACAGTAGTAATATCATGTTTTTTGGAGTAGCACTATGGCGCTTTTTGTATTAATTTGGAGTAGCATGGCACATAAATATGACAATCATTATACATCAAAATACTACCATCTTACACCATCACTGTACTATGATACTGCCAAAATACATTTTCTAAGAGGAATATAAACAAATCTTGAGAAAACAAAAATTGACTTTGGATGTTTTGGTCATGGTACCATGGTAATACTGTGTTTTATTGAACATGTATTCATTTAAGTAGCCTACTTTGAATCACCATGCAAATACCATGGTATATGAATGTATTAATCATAAAGTGCCATGGTATTACCATTACTGACTGTACAGCTGCACTATTTTCTTGTAAGCATTAATACAGAAAAATCATGACCTCAGCAAGAAATCAATTTACAATGATTTTCGGATACTGAACCTATGGTTCTATACAGTATACAGTATTTCCTTACATAAATTGGAAGACCATTCAAATATCATGGTACATAAATATGGTAATCATTCATGGTATTTTTACCATCACTGTACCATAGTACTGCTACAGTACTTACTACTAAGTATTAATACAAAACAATCATGACCTCCTCAGCAAGAAAGCAATTTAACAGTGTTTTTGGATACTGTACAATCATTGCATACATTGGAGTACCATGCAAATACAAGGGTAAATGAATATGGTAATCATATCAAAGTGCCATGATACTGCTATACTACTTTCTTTTTAAGTATTAATACAAAACAATCATGACCTCAGCCAAAAATAAAAAATAAATTTACAGTGGCTTTCTACTGTATCATCGTAATGCTATATTTTATTGATAGTACCATGGTATTTCTTTACGTACATTGAAGTACCATGCAAATACAGTGGTACATCATTCAGTACCTTTAATTTAGAACCACAAAATTACGATGCCATCACTGTATTATGGTACAGTACTTTTAAAACGCTCGTTCTAGTATAAAACATTTAAAGCAATTATTTCCCGTAAAGCATGAGACTAAAATCCCGCACACGTCTGTATATAATGAATGTTCTGCAGGTGACAGAAACGCACCTGTGTTTCCTCGCGAGCGCTGAGCTGAGGAATCCATCGCTCCGCGTCCGGCGCGTGTCTCGCGCACACGGGAACTGCTCTGATCAATAGCTCGGTTCTGTCCTCTCACTGTCGTGTCTCCTCTCGAAGTGCTGGTTCCTCTTAAAGAAGAGCAGAACTAAATCACATCACTCCTTCAGGTCCAGCGCCCCTGTTTCTCCACACGCGCTGAGCGCGAGACTGACGAGAGAGGCGCGCGCGGAGTTCACTGAGTATCTGCGTGCCTGCGCGCGTGTGTGTGTGAATCTGAGGGAGGAGTCGTTTTGATGCGCACAGCTCAAACAATCTCAGTATGTAAACTATAATATATTTCACTAGGGTTTATATCCCAGTTCATATAATTGGGGCTTACTATTGGTGTTTTTGTTGTTGTTGTTGTTGTTTTTTTTGTTGTTTTTTTTGCCCAAAATTAAGATAATTGCAAATAATATATACAAATCTTAATCAAGCCACTGGTTACACAATTTGCGTAAATTACACATAATACCATCTACTCTAATGTACTACTACTGTAAGGAAAAGTGAACTGTATGCCACACTCTGTGAAGCGCATGTGTTCACACTCTGCCCAATTTTCAGACTGATGTAACCATGACAAAAATAGGTACATTTTATTAGAATATTCATGAAAATACATTTACAAATTCAATTTGACAGAATAGTTCATAATCTGATGATATTAGAATATATCAGAATGATATTAGATGTTAATGAGATATTTTTACAGTCAATGAAGTCAAATTACATTATATGAATTTACAGACTCAATCTGCAGCTCACAGAATAATTCACGATAATCTGACAGCTGGATGACGACAGTGAATCTGTGTGTGTTAATTTAGTCTAGTAAGTGTTTTATTACTGGTGAATTATCCATGCTGTACTCGGACAGTAATGCATCACATTGATGTGTTAATGGATGTTATTGCCTTCTATCTACACTATATTCACTAACCCAACCACTTATCATCTAATTCTAGATATAAACTATTAAAATTATCTGGTTAATCACCAGGGCTGATATTCTGAGTTCCTTGCTTTTTGTCCTCCACACTTATTCAAATGACTCTAAAAATGGGGGAAATTGAACTTGCCTGATTTCTTGCGTCTCAATTAAAGAGGTCACTCTTAAAACATAATGTTTTTCATGCTTTGAATGATCAGCTCTCGAGACCACAAATCATGTAAATTCAAGCTATCACTCAAAATATAAAGACAATGTTAAACTAAAATGATCCTGTGCAGTCTGTCATGTCAGGCATTTTGCTTCTAATTGAGCCTAAGCAGCTTTCTAGTAATATTACAAAGTTCTGTCATGAAACTCTAGATGGCGCAGGCTAATAGGTCTTTCAGAAACCCTCCGCCTTGCCCAGCTCCACCTGTATAGATATGCTACAGGCAATTAATGTTATGCTTGTACAGCAGCAGCATGTCTTACTTGCTCACAGCAGTGTGTTGTGTATGTATTGGCAGTAGCAAGTCCCGTACTTCCTCTGCAGCAGCAGCAATAACAACAGCAGCAATAGCCAACAGCAGCAGCAATAACTGCAACAGCAGCAATAACCAACAACTGCAGCAATAACAGCAGCAGCAGCAATAACCAACAGCAGCAGCAGCAATAACCAACAGCAGCAACAATAACCAACAGCAGCAGCAATAACCAACAGCGGCAGCAGCAGCAATAACCAACAGCAGCAACAATAACCAACAGCAGCAGCAATAACCAACAGCAGCAGCAGCAGCAATAACCAACAGCAGCAACAATAACCAACAGCAGCAGCAATAACCAACAGCAGCAGCAATAACAGCAGCACCAATAACCAACAGCCGCAGCAATAACCAACAGCCGCAGCAATAACAGCAGCAGCAGCAGCAATAACCAACAGCAGCAGCAACAACCAACCAAGGCAGCAATAACAGCAGCAGCAGCAGCAGCAGCAATAACCAACAAAGGCAGCAATAACAGCAGCAGCAATAACCAACAGCTGTAGCAATAACAGCAGCAGCAATAAACAACAGCAGCAATAACCAACAGCAGCAGCAATCACAGCAACAGCAATAACCAACAGCAGCAGCAGCAGCAGCAGCAGCAGCAATAACCAACAAAGGCAGCAGTAACAGCAGCAGCAATAACCAACAGCAGCAGTAATAACAGCAGCAGCAATAACCAACAAAGGCAGTAATAACAGCAACAGCAATAACCAACAGCAGCAGCAATAACTGCAACAGCAATAACCAACAGCAGCAGCAATAACAGCAGCAGCAGCAATAACCAACAGCAGCAGTAATAACAGCAGCAGCAGCAATAACCAACAGCAGCAGCAGCAATAACAGCAGCAGCAATAACCAACAGCAGCAGCAGCAGCAATAACTACAGCAGCAATAACCAACAGCAGCAGCAATAACTGCAGGTCTTTCAGAAACCCTAATAAGTACAGCAGCAATAACCAACAGCAGCAGCAATAACTGCAGCAATAACAGCAGCAGAAGCAGCAGCAGCAATAAGTACAGCAGCAATAACAGCAGCAGCAATAACTGCAGCAGCAGCAGCAATAACTGCAGCAGCAGCAGCAGCAATAACCAACAGCAGCAGCAATATCCAACAGCAGCGGCAGCAATATTCAACAGCAGCAGCAGCAGCAGCAATAACTACAGCGGCAGCAATAACAGCAGCAATAACAACAGCAGCAGCAATAACCAACAGCAGCAGCAGCAGCAATAACTACAGCAGCAGCAATAACAGCAGCGGCAGCAATAACAGCAGCAGCAGCAATAATAGCAGCAATAGCAGCAGCAGCAATTACAGCAGCAGCAGCAATAACTACAGAAGCAATAACCAACAGCAGCAACAGCAGCATAGCATATCAATTCCGCCACATATCAACATTGTCATATCCATTACCGTGCCAGACACTCAGAGAGTTGTCATGACAGAAATAAATTTCAATGTCACACTTAAATGTCATATGTCATACTTCTCATACTCACACTGAAAAGTGTGGAACGTATAAAGTATAAAATGTTAATTTAGTGGCAGTGATAGCAAACCCAGAGAATATACTGTAGTAGATGGAAATAACATGCATTAACACATCAATGTGATGCATAACTGTCCGCTGTACAGCCTGTGCTCTCCTCCTCCTAATACAGACAGATCATTCACCAGTAATTTAAACTATTGATTTAAGAAATAAACACTTAGAATAAACACTAGACGTGTGCTTAGATTAACACACAGATTCACTGTCATCATCATCCATACGTCAGATTATCGTGAATTATTCTATGAGCTGCAGATTGAATCTGTAAATTCATTTCATGGATGGTTTGTAATTTGTAAAGCAGTTGTGAGACACACAGGCCTCATTGACTGTAAAAATAGATAAACAAGATTCAGTATCTCATTTAACATCCGAGGAATATAAAATGCTCAAACTTTATGTGTATATCAAAATGAATCAATACGGCTGATCAATATCTTTCCTGTTCAATTTAGTCACCATCACAAATCCTTTATGTATCTCCCTCGACATAGATCATCACAAACAAGTGCAAAGTAACTGTCTTTTTCTTTCTTTCTTTCTTTCTTTCTTTCTTTCTTTCTTTCTTTCTTTCTTTCTTTCTTTCCTTCCTTCAGCTGTAGTTTTATTCATTTATTCAATAACAGTAAAACCATCTCAGGGTTTTTTAATCCACTGTAAATGCCCTCTGGAAGGACAGGAAAGATATTCTTTGGGATGAATGCATTTGTAGTCATCCTTTTTTTTTTTTTTTTTTTTTTTAAATCATGAATAAAGCTTCCAAATGGGGTCAAATGCACCCAGGAGTGATCTCATAACATATTCCATCTTTCTTGTCTTATAGCCTAACTGTTTGCTGCCGTACTGCCCATCCTCAGCCTCATTCCTAGTGTTTGCAGGAATATGTGTCATAAAACACGGCGGCTTGTTCTTCTGCGGTGAATGGCAAAGAGAGGGCAAGTAGAGGCCACATTCATTTTTCAGCACATCGCCACTGTCACGAGGGAAGTAACATCACAAAGACTTTGATTGGTTCAAATTGTACGCGGTTTGTAAAGCTGAAGATGGCGGTTATAATTGCCAGTTCAGAGCTGTGACTGAGAGGAGAATACAAATGAAAAATATATTAGGGGTAAGATAAATGTTGTAAGAGTGCTTTTTAAGACAGAAATGAGTGCTATAGAGAACCAATGTTCCATATAAAGAAGCAAATGTGACAATATTTCTATTTCCTATACTGGGCACTTTTATGCTTTAAATCAGGGATTCCCAAACCTTTTGTTCCCATTAGATATAAAATATTGACTTGAAAGTAGCCCGTTAAAATTTTAAGTTAATATTTCAATAATTTAACAACACATTTGATATTCATGGTTCTCCTATGTTGGTTAATGGTCAAATGACATGCAGATAACCGGATAAAATATATTCTATTTCAGTAAATATTATATTTAGATTTTTTTTTATTATATATATAGGGTTTCAAAACCTGGCCAAAAAATTATATTGCAAATATTTTGTCATATATTGTGAATGCAACAATATTTATTTATATATTTTATTTTTAATTCTATGTCCTACTGGGCACTTTTATACTGTAAAAGAGGTTCTCAAACTTTTTTTTCATCCAATACTCTTATACATAAAATATTTACTTGAAAGATTTAATATTTTAATATTTTAACAACACATTTGCATGTTCACAGATCTTTGGTGTTAGTTAATGGTCAAATGACATGCAGGTAACATTGTGTTTTATTTTATTTTATTTTATTTTATTTTTATTTTTTTTATCACAACATGGACAAAAATTATATTGCAATTATTTTGTCTATTTTAACTGATATGACATTTCATCCCATATAAAAACATCTCATATTGCTGCTTCTGAAACTAATTAAGGTCCTTATTATTATTATTATTAGTTTTAACTCTAATTATAAAAATGAAGACATAAATGTATTACTGTTGTAAATTACATTTGTATTGTAAGAAAAACAATTTAGAGTTGATGCACATTTCTTTTAGATAAGTTCACTTTAGATTTGCTTTTGATTTGTTCTAGTTTTATGATATTCTTATGAAGTTTGTTCTTTTACAGCTTGACAGCTCCTGAATGTAAAGGAGCAGCGTAAACATTCAGCTAAACATCTGCTTTTGTGTTCCATAGAAGAAAGTCAAATGTTTTTGTGAATAATGATGGAAATTTCATTTCATAATATTTCAGTATTCTGAGATAATCAAGATTTGGCTGTTGTATTTCATATAAACTCTATGAACTGCAACATTGAAGGCTTCATAAATACTCGACGCAGCAGCTGCACAGTGGCCTGTATGCATTAGGAACCCCCCAGATAACCATAATAGCCTCACACATCAGACAGCAGCGCTGAGGGCAGATAACACGCTTCTTTCCATCCCTCAGGCTGTTGTCAGAGATATCGGTGATGAAATGCAACGACCGTACTGCGCACGTGTGAGTGATTCGGATGGATTGGTGACCATAATCTTGCGTGGCGCAGCGGTCGCAGCAGGAGGATTCGCCCTGTCTTGAGCGATAGCCGCTCACTCCGCACAGCTCTTCTCAATTTTTCATTGAAAAGACAGCCAGGCAAGAGTTTGGCAATACCTTCGGGAATGCATTTGCTCATACTAATGGCTGTTTCTTGGAAATACTGATGGAAAAACGTCAAGAAAAGTGAAAGAGAGGTCCACCTGTTTGTGCAAGAGTATTTTATATCCAGAGCAACCCTGGTTTCACAAGCAACGTTTCTTTTGGACACTCGTGTCTTGATAAGTCTCTCTTTTTCTCTGTATTTTTCACTCAAAAATGCACATTCTGTCATCATTTACTCTCCATCTTGTCAATCCTGAATGACTTTCTGTTTTCCATTGAACACAAAAGCGATTTTGAGTAATGTACTGGTCCTCCTTTTTTGCAGCTTTCAAGCAACAAAAAAGAATGCAAAATGTAAAAGTATCATAATATTAGTATATACAAATCATGCACTATATTCCAAGTCTTTTGAAGTCTTTTATGTCATTATTCATAGTTCTCCTTCGAGCATTCATCAGAGAAATACTTTTATGATGTCTTTTCAAAGACATGTGGAAGGTTAAATGATGACAGGACTTCCATTTTTGGAGGACTATCCACTTAAATGTGAGTGTATTTGCCTTTTTATACAAATCTGAGAGCAGTTGTGCTTTTTTGTAGTGATATTGAAGATCACAAGACAGTACTAAAGGTGTACATGGTTCCTAATGGAGGTGTTCATCTCCAATAGTGGCAATCATTGTCCCAAATTGTTTTTTGCAAAACTATATGCTGTTGTTGATTTAATGGACTAAAGGCTCGTTCACATCAAGAACGATAACTATAAAGATAAATATAACTATATTATCATCCACACCAGCGGACGATATCGTCCTTTTTATTCTAAGCACATTTTTGGTGTCTGTCACTTTAAATGCTTGAGCTCTTTAAAGCAGGTGGAATCTGATTGGCTGTCAATGTATTTATTATTCATTAGCTGGAAAAAAATTGTTCTGAAAGTGATTCCAAAGATGTAGTTTCTCTGTGCCATTCTTGTCATAGTTGTGGTGTGGACTATAAAGTTCAACAGTCAGGAGTATAAAAATTCATTTTCTCCATAGGGAAATTGTTTTTTTAACGACAACTTAGAAACCTTTTTAGACAGCCCTAATGTGAGTAACGAGGTTCTTAATCAATGGTTTATCGATTATCGATGGTTTATCGATGGCTTCTGTTGAAGCCGTCAGTCTGCATTATTTCAACTTATTTTTAAAATTACCATGTTTAATAGTGGAATTTGTGGTGAAAAACTACATTACCCATGATGCTGTACAGAAAATTCCACCAATCAGAGGGTCGAAACAAGGAAACTGCACCTCATTAGCTCCACCCACTACCATGAAGCACTAAGAATGACATAATCAAGTTGATCTCCCTACATTCTCAAAATACTGAATTATTTGTATGTACATGCATATTTTGTATATGCATGTTTTATATTTCTCCATTGTTTTTTAATTCAATTATGCTGTTCGCAATGCTTCATGGGATTGTAGTTTTTTGCCTCACTAAAGCTGTTAAGTTCACAATCTTGTACCTTTGTATTTTTGTACAATTTTCAAATACTTTTTTGCTTCAAATCAAAGTTTGTGATGTTACAATTTGCCTCGATAGTTGGTTTGGTTCATGGCTTATAACACTTTAATGTAGATTTTTATAAATCCCTATGGGAGAAATTAATAGAAAAAAATAGTTCCGGAACCAGCTGAAAAAGTGGGCGGGCACTGTTGCACTCTATTCTTTTATATTTAGAATACTTTTTAGAACTATATCATTATAGTTATCATCCTTAGTGTGTATGGAGCTTAAAACAATCTGCACGATTTTCCTCCACCACATGCAGCTCTCACATCGAAGATGGCAAGACGTGTCACATCAGGTTTGACATAAAGAACTATTCCTTAAAAAAAGCAATCATCTGATTGAATATTGGCTGTATGCCTGATATCAACATGCACTGATGTACTGTAGTATATGATGAATGTCATCACATATTCAGACCTCATTGAAATCTCAAGGTCGTAGCTGAAGGGATGAAGGGTGGGAATGACTCTGAGGGCCTACAACTGAATATAATTTAATCAATGCATTGTAAGTCTAAATAAGTAATAAAAATAATTAATCTATAAATCTTGCTTTGTTTAGTATTTAATATTTAAGTCCCCTCCGCCCTCTCTAAATAAATAGTTTGATCCTCCGCTTCACTGCATGTCCTGAAAATAAACAGATGTCAGCTGACGCGGAGAGCGAGTCACACTGACAGCAAAGAAATGAAAATCTGCTCACCATAAAGAAAAGAAAAGGAGGCCAGAAGCAGTGTAGCGGCACAAGACATGGAAAATAATGTTATAAGAAAGGCAAGTTTATGAAACAAGTCATATTTACAGCTGCTGTACAGGTCAGGAACAAGACCGCTGAGTTTGACCGCCATACGCTCAAAAAATATTAAAGATATATATATATATATATATATATATATAAAAGGAAAATAATATATATAACAATATAATAAAGACAAAAGAAAAAGTCTATACCATACCATACCAGACAACAATAATAATAATAGAAATGATAAAAGGACATTTTTGGTAGCTGTCACATACATAATACCATACAATACAGTAATGGTAGGAATGGTAAAATTAAATGAATTGCATATTAATATGTTTTATCATAAACAAGCTAAAAATAACGCAATGCGATGCATATTTGTTAGTCATACATAAATGAAACGGGTACGATTTCTGCTCAAAAAATCATGGCATAGTTTTTTTTATTATTTGTTATTTTTTTATTATTTATTGATTATTTTGTTTAAATAATCACATCTTAAAAATGCATTAATTATAATTGCTTAGAATCAGTCTGTTCATTGTAAAAACAATTACATTTATTCAGTTAAAAAGCATGAACATGGTTAAAATATGACTAGCTGGGGAACAAGCAATATTCAATTAGTTAAAATGGAAACAAATAGGACTGATTAATGATAAATATATAAACTTGTGCATTTAAAACACATTCAGTTTATTAGTACTATTACAGAAATCTGACCAAAATCTTTCATTCACATATGACTGACAAATATGCATCACATTAAGTTAGTTATACTGTAATCCAAGAGATGGAAATTGTATATGCAATTCAAATACATCAGTTTAGACCTAAATATTTTCTGAGTGAATTTATTACTCACACTGGGTGGGACCATAAAAAATAGATGCAAAAAAAAAAAAAAAAAAAAAAAAAAAAGGTAAGGGGGCCAGATTCATTTAAAGTCAGTATGCTTTTATAACTTCAAGCTACGGCCCTGTGACGCATGTTGATATCAGGTGTAAAAACACCTGTGATCGGATTAACTGAGACGGATACTCAAAACCTGAGGGTCATTTCTAGCCCTCTGATGTATAAGAAGACCAGCAATAATCTCTTTATTCCCATAAAATGCGATAACAGATCAGGGTGAGCTCATATTTCTTTAAACTTTCTATTCTTCATTTGTTTTTAAGCAGTAAAGCTCCACTGAAATATGGGTCTAATTAAAAGGCAATTAAAAATGGATGGTGTTTGTGGCCAGAGTGAACTTTTATCTTTAAGCTCCTCTCAGATAATGCCTGACATTTAATGTTTATTTAATAGTTTATATTTGGGAATGAAATGACCTCAGAGAGTGTGGCAAATGTTTTTTTATGTCTCCCTCTTGTTTCTAGAAGAAGCTTTTAGATTGAAGACTGCTATCATGTCTCTACTGAGAGTCTCTAAAACAGCACTGACGATCTTTCAAAACTTTAACATAAATAGGCTAAGGAACCCAAAATATGATGTGCTCTGAACAGAAAATGGGATATAAATGTTCTTCAAAGCAGTATTTTAGTATCATTGTATTAGTTTGGTATTTGTATTAGAATATATATATATATATATATATATATATATATATATATATATATAATGTATATATATAATGTATATATATAATGTATATATATATATATATATATATATATATATATTCTGTGTTTATTTAAATTTTAAGAACCCTTATTTTTAAGAGTGTAGGCTTAAAGGAATAATTGCATCATCCAAAAATGATCAAAATGACTTTCTTTCTTTAGGAATGTTTAGCAGAACCTCAAAGCTTGTTCTGTCCATCTAAAATGACCAGGTACTGAATATTTCACACATAAAGTGGCATATAACGCTCTGCTAGTGGATATTCTTGCTATTAAGTGCCTCAAATAAAATCCACAAGAGTATCAGGATTCCCAGATTTCACAGGAGAGACTATGAGTATTGGCTTTGTGGCATGAAATCTGTCCTATAAAATCTTGATGGGATTTCTAGACCCATTTACACCTGCCAACAAAGACATGAGCCATTTACACCTGCGTAAGAGCCAACAATATGCACTCGCTTTAGAGGCAACAGTTGACATGCTTGTGAAAACCTCAAATGCAGCAGAGAAAGAGTTAGATGAAAGTTCAGCGCCGTGCAGAGATATTGCAATGAAAACAGCTTTTGAATGAACACTGGAGTCAAAGATAAACACAAAAGATAATGGATTGGTCTAGTATCATCTGAAGATGGAGTGAATGGAAATGCAAATCGAGCAGCAACACTGTGATCCGTGTTTGAAGTTTGTCTTAGTGCAGATCACATACAGAGATTTTCATTTGCAAGCCAAAAACTCTGTCGGATTTGATTAGAAAGCTATACTGAGTCTTGAATATGGCTTAAGGCTTAAGCATAAGGACATTTAAAAGTGAGTGAGGAAATGCATGAACTGATAAAACCTATACCTTAAACGCTATGGATAAAAGCGTCTGCCTTTATTTCGTTGTGCATTTATTTATTTCTTAAAATCAGTAATGTGATTGCATGTAAAACTTCCTGCTTTAAATGCAATCAACTTATTTCTAATTTAATTTCTTTATTTTACTTCTGCTGGGTCAGAATTTAATGGGGAATTGTGTCAAAAAAATGTCACCAAAATTAATACGAATGCCCCACAAAAATTTAAGATATGATTGCAAAAAAGTGCTTTTTAGTATCTTGTTTTTTTATTTTTTATTCTGGCCTTGATCTTGTCTTGGTCTCAACCCCTCAAAGTCTTGTCTTGGTCTTGTCTTGGTCTCAAACCCACAAAGTCTTGGCCTTGTCTTGGTCTCAACCCCTCAAAGTCTTGGTCTTATCTTGGTCTCAAACCCTCAAAGTCTTGGTCTTGTCTTGGTCTCAAACCCACAAAGTCTTGGCCTTGTCTTGGTCTCAACCCCTCAAAGTCTTGGTCTTGTCTTGGTCTCAAACCCATAAAGTCTTGGCCTTGTCTTGGACTTGTCTTGGTCTCAACCCCTCAAAGTCTTGGTCTTGTCTTGGTCTCAAACCCACAAAGTCTTGACCTTGTCTTGGTCTCAAACCCAAAAAAGTCTTGGTCTTGTCTCAAGGTCTTGTACTTAAACCCTCAAAATCTTGGTCTTGTCATAGTCTTGTCTCAAAGTCTTGGTCTCAAACTCTAAAAGTCTTGGTCTCTCCCCTCAAAATCTTGGTCTTGTCTTGGTCTCAAACCCACAAAGTCTTGGTCTTATCTTGGTCTCAAATCCTAAAAGTCTTGGCCTTGTCTTGGTCTCAACCCCTCAAAGTCTTGGTCTTATCTTGGTCTCAAACCCAAAAAAGTCTTGGTCTTGTCTCAAGGTCTTGGTCTCAAACCCTCAAAATCTTGGTCTTGTCTCAAAGTCTTGGTCTCAAACTCTAAAAGTCTTGGTCTCAACCCCTCAAAGTCTTGGTCTTGTCTTGGTCTCAAACTCTCAAAGTCTTGGTCTTGTCTTGGTCTCAAATGCTCAAAGTCTTGGTCTTGTCTTGGTCTCAACCCCTCAAAGTCTTGGTCTTGTCTTGGTCTCAAACCCTCAAAGTCTTGGTCTCAAACCCTCGAAGTCTTGGTCTTGTCTTGGTCTCAAACCCTCAAAGTCTTGGTCTCAAACCCTCGAAGTCTTGGTCTTGTCTTGGTCTCAAACCCTTAAAGTCTTGGTCTCAACCCCTCAAAGTCTTGGTCTCGTCTTGGTCTCAACACACTCTGGTCTTGGTCTCAGTTTATGTGGTCTTGACTACAACACTAGCCAAAGCTATAATTATGTTTTCATTCCCACATTTTGCCGCTGACAGTATTTCCATCTGCTGCATGCAGACGAAGAGAAAGTCGATATTTTGTCATTCAAACAATCGACCTCATATGTAAATATCTCTTGCTGTGCAAATGACTTCAACGGCGTGCTTTTGACATGCACCTGTTGAGAAAAATACATCTGTAGGCCTTAATCTTACAACGCTATATATCTGCTTCCTGAAGAACGTACCAGAGTTCAGCCAAAAAATTAGATAAGTAAATAAAAGCCTGGGCTGCGGCTACGAGTGTCACGCCTCGCACGGCACATTTCACTTTTGCAGCCTCCTGCTGCAGCCCTACAGCCTCAAATGAGGGTCATTTTGTTGGGTAATGGCTGCTCTCTCGGGAGACTCATTTAGTTTTGTCTGTAACAATGGGCTGCCTCAGAGAATCAACCTCTCGACAGGGAAGGAATGTAATCATCGCCTCATTTTCCCCTCTCTTCTCCGTCCCTTGCTATATTTACATATATATTTTTCTGTCTGTCCCTCATTTCAAGACTTTCATATCTTGTACTTTTCTTGTCTCGCTCTTCATTTCATTTTTCTCACTGAAAGAAATGTACAGTCTTCAGTCAGAAATTGCTAAATTTCACAATTAATTACAAAGAAATGGCAAGTAATTAAATGTGACATTTTAAAGTAGAAAGACTGAATAGTATTTTCTTGTAAAATGTACAAATTTATTTACAACTTTGAAACATCATTGGTAACAATGAGGTTTCATTTATGAAAATTACTGTACATTAGTTAGTACATTAGTCTTAGTTAATGTTAATCTCAAAATGTACTACTACATTTTTAAGATCCAAATCTGTTAATATTAATGTGAACTAGCATGAACATTTTTACTAACATTAACAAAGGTTAATAAATGCTGTAAAAATGTATTGCTCATTGTTAGTTCATGTTAGTTAATGCATTAACCAAAATAAACCTTATTGTAAAGTGTTACCAAATAATTTTTTACATGTTAAATTCTCATGTCAGCTTTGTGAGGTATTTTAGACTCAAAATGAAGTGAGCTAATCAATATAACGAAGGATTTGCTGATTCATTTCCTCTTTTACATCTTAATTGCTCCTTGACAGAAATAAATTTAATTGGAAAGCACAATGAGACATTAAGTCTCACAGCTAACAAAAATATATTCTAAGAACTTTAAATCAGAATGTTCTCTGAACACTCGAAACAATCCAGATTTGATTTTGTTTTTTAAAAAAACGTTTTAAAAATGGAAACATTCCACTTGATCATTTTGCCAACAGAGAATGTTACTTTTGAACGTTTCTCTGAACATTCTGAAACTAGTAACATTTTAAAAAATTAAACCATTTGAGAAAAAATAAATGCTTAATGGATGATGTATAAGTAATGTTTTTGTGGTAACGCTTTTGAGAACATTATTAAAGATCATATAACTTTGAACGAACGTTCTATTAATGTGTCCTGGAAGAACGTTTTTTAGTAACTTTGAGAGAACCTTGCCAGAACCTTCTGAGAACATTCCCTGTTAGCTTAGATGTTTCAGCTGAGAAAGACTTCAGTAATCATTCATGTTTCTCTTCCAAAATCTGCAATCAAAAGCCTGAGATCTCAATATGAACTCAAACGTTTCTCATCAAATTCCTCCAGTGCTTCTGTGTTGCTATGTCAACTATTGACTCATTTGTGTCTAGTTTTATATCTCTATTTCTCTCTTACTTAAGTTACATAACAAAATAAGTAAATAATCTCGGTGTTGCTATTTCTGAGTCTTCATATATGAGCAAACGCAGCAGCAAAAAAAGGCTATAATTTGAATCATCAGACTTTTTCTCGACACTCAGACTCTAATGTCCTCGAAAGCTGCTTTAACAACTTAAATTAGTTGAGAGTGAGTTAAACTCCCAGTTTGAGAGCTTAACCAACTAACTTTAAGTGTAACTTTATGCAGTTATTAGCACTTTAAAAGTGTGTTGGGGAGGGAGAAGGGGATAAAAAGTTAATCTTCTTAGTATGTTTCAAAAACCAAGATTCACACGTGAAGAAAAAGAGTGTGAATCATGCTAAATATGTAAATATATGTAAATGCATATGCTGAAATTTTCCTTTACTCTTTCATCCGCTTGCATGCTGTGAGACCTGTTTTAAATCTTACGAATATAAAACAAGAATTAGAATACATTTCTACAGGTGTATCATTTCTGTTCAGCAGGACATGTTGAACACTGTAACCTAATAAAATATATGCATTTAAGAAGGTATCTCTGTAAAAGGATACAGCAGACCTTCACGAATATACAGTACTTTATACAGTTGCAAGAAAAAGTATGTGAACCACTTGCAGAATGTGCAAAATTTTAACAAAATAAGAGAGATCATACAAAATGCATGTTATTTTTTATTTAGTACTGTCCTGAGTAAGATATTTTACATAAAAGATGTTTACATATAATCCATAAGACAAAAAAATAGCTGAATTTATTAAAATGACCCAGTTCAAAGGTATGTGAACCATTGATTCTTAATACTGTGTGTGGTTACCTGGATGATCTACAGCTGTTTTTTTTTTTTTGTTTTGTGATGGTTGTTCATGAGTCTCTTGTTTGTTCTGAGCAGTTAAACTGAGCTCTGTTCTTCAGAAAAATCCTCCAGGTCCCAAAAATTCTTCAGTTTACCTTGATCTTTAAATTCCAAATGTTTTCACCCCCCATCTATTAATGCATCATGTTTTTTTCTGGAGCATCAGTGAATGTTTGAACCTTTTTTAATAGTTGTGTTTGAGTCCCTCAGTTGTCCTCAGTGTGAAAAGACGGATCTCAAAACCATTCAGTCACTGCTGTAAAGGGTTCAAATATGCAGAAAATGCTGGAAAACTGGAGAATCTGCAGGACCTGGAGATTTTTTCTGAAGAACAGAGCTCAGTTTAACTGCTCAGGACAAACAAGAGACTCATGAAGAACCATCAAATTTTTTTTTTGTCTTGTAAATTATATGTAAACATCTTTTATATAAAATATCTTACTCAGGACAGTACTAAATAAAAAATAACATGCATTTTGTATTATCTCCCTTATTTTGTTAAAATTATTAACATTTTCACAGATTCTGCAAGTGGTTCACATACTTTTTCTTGCAACTGTATATAATTATGCTGTTTTCACACCAAACATGATGTCACCTCCTGTAGGATTATGTCATCAAGCAAGGCATTTGTTACATGCATCATCCATTCAAACCAAAGTAGCACAGTTATTATTTTAAATTACGTAATTGTGATAAACTGACAAGCATCCGTATTTGTTTAATATTTTATCCAGTGTTAGTGTACTAAAACATATATGATGGGGACATTAAAATGTATTGCATAACAGGAATGACCCTGAATCATGTATTATGCATTATTATCTAAGACCTGCATGTTTCCCAGATAATCAAACTGGTTTTAGTGTTAAACGGCCGCCTCTACCATGACCAATTAACTTTGATAAATACTAGTGCTCAGGGAAACTTAACGGCAGCTCTCAAATGTAGATAATTAAGTTCTCTTCGCTTTTACTAACAACCAATTAGTTTGTGCACCTGTTTCTTTGGATAAACAAGTGATTCATTGTGACCTTCTGAACAATCCTGAGTAATGCTGGTATTTTTGCAATGTAAGATATTTTTCAATGCTGAACTAATGCACTCGTCCTAGATGTAAATGTAAGGAAGCCAAGCAGGTCACAATAACATCCTCCTCCATTGACCATTAATGAGAATTAGTCACTCCTCTTGATTTTATTTCATTTTAAGTGTCTTAGGTTCTTTTCTAGAACTGTCTGCATGATTTCTTAAAGGGATAGTGCACCACAAAACATTAAAGTATCAATAAATTTGCTATACTATTAAATAAAGTTTAATTAAGTCATATGAGCTTTGTGTGGGAAACCAAAACTGACTTCTTATGGACATGGAATATGGCAAGACACGTGAGAATCAATGTTGTTTGTGGAAATGACATTCGAGAGCTGCGGTGGAGGACAATTCTACAAAATATCTTCTTTTGTCTTGATAAAAGCAATCATACAGGTTTTGAATGACATGAGGGTGGTGAAAGAATTTACCTTTATGAGTGAACTGTCCCTTTAATATGGAAGCTTGTTTCCGTCACTAAATTAAAAAAATTAAAAAGGTAATTGCGACTTTTTCTCACAATTCTGACTTTTTGTGTCGCAATTGCGAGTTATAAAGTCAATATTGTGAGATATAAACTCGCAATTCTGAGAAAAAGCTTTTTTCCCTTACAATTGGACATTATAACATGCAATTACGAGTTTATATCACAGAATTCTGACTTTTTAACTCGCAATTCTGACTTTATAACTTGCAATTCTGACTTTATATCTCGCAATTCTGACTTTATATCTTGTAATTCTGATTTTATATCACACAATTCTGACTTTATATCATGCTTTCTGACTTTATATCACGCAATTCTGACTTTATATCTCGCAATTCTGAATTTAGAACTCACAAATCTGAATTTATATCACGCAACTCTGACTTTATATCTCACAATTCTGACTTTATAACTCGTAATTCTGACTTTATATCTCACAATTCTGACTTTATAACAATTCTGACTTTATATCTCGCAATGCTGACTTTATAACTCACAATTCTGACTTTATAACTCGCAATTCTGACTTTATAACAATTCTGACTTTATATCACGCAATTCTGACTTTATAACTCACAATTCTGACTTTATAACTCGCAATTCTGACTTTATATCATGCAATTGTGAGTTTATATCTTGCAATTCTGAGAACAAAAGTCAGAATTGTGAGATAAAACTCACACTTACCCTTTTCATTTTTTATTTCATGACAGAAACAAGCTTCCATACTTTAAGACTGAATTCTTGCTCTAAGAAAAACACTTTATCAAGCCACACAGTGGGAAAAGAATTGAGCTGAACTTCTTTATATGTTCTAATTTTAAATGTACTATATCAACAAATGACATACAGTAAATGCATACTCATAAAAGTACATCTAAATGACTACATTTGTTTGAATTTCATACTAAAGTCCATTTATTCTGAAGCGTATGAGGGATATTATGGAGGATGGAAGCTCTTCACTGTCATATCAGTTTCATCTTTATCCCTGCATTTACATTTATTTATTTAATCATTTAGATGCTTTTATCCAAAGCGACTTACAAATGAGAATAATATAAGCAGAAGTGATTAATGCAAGGGAAACAATACTAGTGCATTTGAATACTAGAATATATAACAGTATATAAGATTGTGTGGCAGTGGAATTCATCTAAAAGCTCAGATTAAAGTGTTTTTCTCTTTTTCTGTGCTGATTTAAGGGAAATCTGCATAATGAATTTAAATCTGTGGAGTCCAAAAAAATGTAGACTCAAAAACTGATTTAATTTTTCTCCATCTTTCTGTGCTTTCATCCTGAGGATCACAAAAGAGACACTTTAAGATAGTTTGATGGGTGGAATTGAGTTGCTGTGTAGAGCATCGTTTCAATCAAGTAATAAAGTATTTAGAAGGTAAAGAAATAAAAAGAGGAAGTGAGAGTGTTAAAACAGTTGTGAGGTTCATTTGAGTTCATATGCAACAGAACAAGCCCTTGATTATAATAATACAGTTGTTTTTGTCTCCAGCAGTACCGGAGTTGCTTCATAATGTGCCATTTTTACAGCCCTCTATGAATGTATCATAATATTTTAATGTGCATCTTTTTAAATAATTTCACAGATGTGCTAGACACATTCAGAACATGCAGCCGAGGTGATAAATTGCTTTTAAAAACCCTGCATTCATTTGAAGCAAACATTTTTTTACATTAACATATTTTGCATTATTTTTTAATCACATTTCATCATGTATTATGCTTTTTTCTTTTTCAGAAACATGACAACCAGAAGATTATTTTCCAGATCTGACCTCCACGAGGAAAGATTCATTGCTCTTTCGTAGTTAAGGAAATGTAAAGGGATTCTTACTTGTGTACATGTTTCATTACACTATCAGTCTGATCTTACAGTAGATGTTTCTCCTAAAACATCTGAAGAAGATAAGCAGAAATTGACAGAAATAAGTCAATAGTTCACATACTGTCAGAGAACAGAACTAAATTAATGTGGACAGCAGCTCAGACCATTTAGGTATTGAATTGCATATAAAATGTGGAGTTTTAAAGTCCCCCTATAGTGAAAATCAAGTTTTTAATGTTGTTTGTGGTGTTGTCTATGTGTCTATGTGGTGTTTTTAATGTGCTTTAAGACAAACTATGTGCAGATTCATAAGTCAACACCATTGTATGAGTATTTTCTCTTTAAAACTGCAGTGATCTAAAGACAGTTTCAAAAACACGGTTTGAAATCGCTGGTGTTTCTTATACATCACAAACTACCTTGGAACCAATCATGTCAACGTGCCGGCGGGGTTTAGCATATCATTTACTTTGACCACTCTGAAGCAAGTCGTGTAACATTAGCAACACATTATTAGCTGTTTGATAATGTAGTCAAGCAAAAGACTAATCATATTAATTACCGTTATTTGTCCAATGTTGTAAAAAAACGATACAATTGTGCAGCGTTTACCTCAGTAAGTTGACCGAGTGGATCTCTGAGCTGGCGTGAGCGAGTGGAGGCGGGGCTAATTAGCATATTAATAGATCTGCTTATACTAAATGAGCCAAGGGTGTAGAGTTACATTCAAGCTATTTTAAGGCATGAAGAAATTTTTTTCACATGAAAAAACATTTAAATATGTCATTTTGGTGATCAAAGATGAGTTTTAAGGGATAAAATTATTGACTACAGGGGGACTTTAACATAAACTAATAAACTTGATGTGATTGTCAGTCATACAGAAATAAAACAGGTCAGATTTCTGTAACAGTAGACCTACTAATAAACTGAATGTGTTTTAAATACACAATCACCATGGTTTATATATTTATCATCAATAAACTAATTTGTTTCGAGCTCATACATTTAACTGAATATTGCTTGTTCTGCCATATTTTAACCATGATTCTAAGCAATGTCAATACATGCATTTTGAAAATATGATCATATAAATAAAATGACAAAGATGCAGATAGTTAATAATAAATTATGCCATGATTGTTTAAATGCATAAATCTGACCTGTTTTATTAATGAGTGACTGACAATTATGCATCACATTAAGTTTATTAGTTTGTTTATGTTAAAAATAATGGAAAAATTGACATGCAATTAAAATACATACATCTTAAAGGGGTCATAAATTGAGAAATCAAATTCTCTTTTAACATATAAGATGTTATTGTACTATAAAAATATCCAATAAAAAATATTTTATTGGAACCAAGCTCCCAAAACGACTCGTTTCGGATTTTGTCTTAGTATGACGTCAATGCGACGAAAAACCGCCTCTACAGAAGAAGATCGACGCCCACTTCTATATCACTGCCTCTTTAGCCCCGCCCACCGATTTGTGCTTGTTTCATTTATGAATGACTGACAAATATGCATCACATTATTAGTTTGTTCATGTTAAAACGGTATAATTCACACTGGGTGGAAAATTTATATGCAATTCAAATACATAAACCTAAATATTTTTGAGTGTATTTCTGACTTTTGATTGCAGACAGTTCGAGACATTGTTGAAATCTCTTCTGAAACCCTAGACACATGTCTTTTTCTCAGCAGAAACATCTAGTTAAAATCTCCATTTGCTTTTCATTGAATCTAATTGTTCTCTAGGAGAAACAGATATTAAATAAATTCATTTGTGGTTTTTCTTTTCTAAGGACTCCTAGTTAAAAACATTCATGTCACAAACGTATTTCTGCATAATCATCATTTCTTTTCTCACTAAATGTCTCTTTGATGTGATATTCAACTCCCAGCATGCTTTAGTCTCGCATGTTCTATGCTCGTTCAGCTCGGCCGCTTTCTTGCCTGCGAATGCACACGCTGTCACACAATGGAATTAATAATGTCTGCATAGCAAAACGCGTTCTGCTGCTATGCTGAATTATTCTTGCCAGCTAACTGTTATCTGGTCATGTCTGGCGGCGGTCCAGGCAGCTTTGATCACCTTCATAGTTTAGAATCGACTCAGCAATGCCACTAAACTGATATCTTTGTAGAGAAAACAAAAGATCCATCCGTGACGCTTTCATTCTGTAGCTGCGAACCATTTTATACATTTTCCAGCATCTGTCTTTTGTTTCCTTTCTGGCTTTTGAAGTTTTCTGTGGCCTAGGGCGTCACAAAAGCACTGAAAATGACAACTTTTATTCTTTCTCACTGTCTGTTAACACTCTCACAAAAGAACACACAGCGCCCCAAAGTTCGCAGGAACGTGGCACGTTTGAGTTGAGACAATCACACGGATGCCGCGGGGAGTCTGTGTGTCTTCAGAGTGACTGATAGACAGTCAAACGCTGCCGTTTACAGAGAACTAGATTCATAATTAAACAGACATAAAAGCCATGCGCTTCTGTGAGCCATTTCAAATGAATCTGCTTGTGTGTCCGAAAACTGTTCCACTGTTCTGGTTAAACTTTATGCATGCATAATTCACTAAAAATACACTTTAGTTTATACACTAATTCATGCTGGCAGTTGAATATCACATCTGAGTGATGTTTGCCAAGAGTAAAATAAGGGTTATGCATGCCAAGAAATAATAAACCTTTAACTTTGTGATTATTGTTTAGCTTTAAGAATCATTTTCCCATAAAGATTTATTAAGAACTGAGTGAATGAAGAAATGACTGAACTACTCATATAATACTCCTCAGAAACTTCAGGAAACAGTTTTACTTTAATTCAAGTCATCAGTCATCATTATTGCATGCTAAGAAGACATGACACGACAGTGATATTGCATGTTTTTAACACCAAGTCTGTAGAAAGGAAAAATCATTCACTGTAAAAGAAAAGAAAACTTATTTTTTGTTGTACATAAAACAAGATTATTGGCATTAAAGATGATAAAATACTTAATCTTTCTACTTCAAAACTTGCAGTGTCTTTGTAATTATTTGTGAAATTCACTAGCAGTTTCTAAGTTTCAAAGTTCTCAATATGAACTCAAACATTTCTCATTAAATTTGTCCAAGTTCAAATGATCTGAGCTGACTTTAGTTAGTGTGTAATGTTGCTGTTTGATCATAAACAACATCTGCAAAGTTACAACACTCAAAGTTCAATGCAAAGGGAAATATTTTCTTTTACAGAAATTGCTTTTAAAGGACTACAACAAACGGCTGGTAGGGACTACAACAAGCTTCTTCACCAACCCTAAAATTTACATAAACCCCGTCCCCAAGAACACACAACAAGGGGGGTGAGGCCATGTTGTGCTGCTTTAGAGAAGAGAAAGAGTTGTTGTAGTAGAGTGTTGTTGCCATTTTACGCTGGACTGCTTCACAAACGAGGGTCAATTCAACACTGGATTTGCACAAAAGATTATCATGACGGCACATGCTAGTCGATGAGTTGAATCAACTCCACAGCAACTACATAAATTTATCCACTAACCATTCAGAAACGTCCAGTTTCATTCTAAAAGTTGTAACTTCTTCCTGAGTCTCTCCATCAGTGTCGACTCCGGTTTGAACAATGTAAGGCTGAACACCGTTACTGACAATCCTCATTTTGGCTGCGTGAGATTCTCCAGCTTTGTTGTTGTTGAAGCGCAAACTGTTAAAGCTCCGCCCTCTTCTGGAAAGGGGGACGGGAGCAGAAGCTCGTTTGCATTTAAAGGGACACACACAAAAACGGCGTGTTTTTGCTCACACCCAAATAGCGGCAAATTTGTCAAGCTATAATAAATGATCTGTGGGGTATTTTGAGCTGAAACTTCACAGACACATTCTGAGGACACCAGAGACTTATATTACATCTTGTAAAAGGGGTGTAATAGGTCCCCTGTAACTCTATTCCATTAATTCTCTTGATCTATGAAAGAGCAACTTCTGAGCAATAACATGATACATGCAGCACATGCAATCTCATACAGTTATTATAATGCTGGCTTGAGAAACTCTCAGACTAAAATGAGAGACTGCATGGCCTTAAAACATTCAAACTTTGAGCTTTTAAAGTTACTTCAAGCTAGGATTTCTCAAGCCAACATAAAGTTTAAACTTTTTTTATACCTAGTCTCATACTACTATAACTTGTATGCAGTCAAGTTACTTCATATTCTGCACCGCAGATAATTTATGTGTGTTTCACTGTTATTTTCATTTACTCTCTCTGCAGCAAATCAGCCCAGTCCACGTTCGTGACGGCTGCGGTCCGAGCTCTATACTCATAACCAAATCACGATACGTGGGCTTTGTGTCGCTGCCCCGGTATCGAGGTTATGTAGCTGTGCTATTGTGCTGCTTTGAATTATTCAAACGTTGTTGTTGAGCAGTTGCTGGGAGAGAAGAACTCACACAGCCTACAAATCTGCCTGTGTTTAGTGGCTTGTGTTGCCTCACCGGAAAGTGTCTGAAAGTCTCGGAGATGAGCTCCGCCCATCCGTACAATGAGCAATTAGTGGAGAGAAGTCTTGATGGATAAGATGCTTTTCAGATGGCAGTTGTTCAAAGGAAATGGAGACGGCGGCGCACACCTGTCCAACTGGAAATCATCAACGACACCACATGGATATCAACACTATAATTTGGAGACATACCAGAGCAACTTGGAAAGAGCGTGTGGTGGAGAAAGTACAGGGCAGCGACAGGTCTGGAAGTGCTGTTTCTGAAAGCATTTATTAGACGATAAACGCAACAATAGCTAATTGTCAAACTGTCAAGAACATACAAGCTCTCGCTGGTACAGACGTACAAATGCTTAATGCAGATATAACTGCAAACACAAAGAGTTTTTACATTGATACTGTCAAACTAACAACAAGAAAACCTGTTGGTGGTACCATGTGGTAATACTATGATATTTTGATTTGTCATTTAATTTACAAAGAAGTACTACCATGATATTTTGGACATGCACCATGGCAGTACCATGGAGTAAAAACTATGGTACATGGATACAATGTTACTATCAAAGTACTATAGTATTACCATGGTACCACCATTTTTTGGACATGTATTCTTGGAAGTATTGAGTATCATGTAAATAGCATTGTAAATGTCGTTCAGTATCATAGTATAAATCAAAGTACCATGATTACCATGGACCAGATTTTACATGGTACTCCAAATACTCCAAAGTAATTTTGCATGTTGAAAGACCATGGTTGTACTATGGTATATATATGTTCAAAAATATAGTAGGGGAGAGCGGGGCACAACCTAACGCTTTTTGACTTTCTCAGTTTGTGTAAATCTACTTAATGTTCAGAGAATTTCTTTTGTTCCACATTAATTTCACACATCTAGTACAAATATGTGGCTTTGTTTTATTAATACAGTGTATACTTTTTTCTTTATCTACCCCAAAAGAAGGGAAGGGAAATGTGACAACATGCCCCATAGGTGGGGCACGTTGTAACGTGATGGGGCATGTTGTAACATGACCATATGACAGCTAAAAATGTTATCTGATTTAATTTAAAAAAATATACATGACAAACTAAAATATTTTTGTCAATAAAAGACAATCATTATTTCTTCATATAAAATAATAGCATTTTTTTTTAGAAATTCAAATTTAAATAATTTTGTAGTTTGACAGTGAACACTCTGCAAAACACAGCTATACAGCATAGGTCAAAACAATACAGGCAAACAGCTCAAGAAACACATTCAGACATTCAGAAAAACACAGAGCTGAACAAAAACACTCCTCTCCCTCCACTCACAGCTCTCACAGAACACCAGACAAATAGATGAGCCAGTACCAATGTTGAACATTTCTTGAAATAATATTTTCTGAATGTTCAGGTTCTTCCTCTCAGTCTTTATTCACCTTTTTTTTTTCCATAGTTTCTCAACAGAAATTCATAAAAGGTAATTATGCCAATTATATCAGTAACTGTAGAATAGTACAGTTCTAATAGCGGGGCGCATTGTAACGCAGTGTTACAACAAACCCTATCTGCGCAACTGGAATTTAAACCTGGTTAGTGTCTTCTGCTAGTTAGTGAAGCATTAAAGAACTACTCAAACTGCTAAACAACAGATCGGAGATTAAAATAATATCAGATGTGTCTAATTTTAAATAAACACAAAAAATCTAGATGAAAAATTAGCTTAAGTAAGAAATTTAGTATGTTATGTTGTTTGCTATTGTTAAATAAATGTTCAGTGATATCTTCCAAAGATTTCTGAATTTTGGCGCAATTTTTTCTCTCTATATATATATGCCACAAAGAATTATGTAAATAAGGTTGGACATACTTACATATCGAACTTTATATGTCGAGCTGGGCATAGTTACATTATGCAACGAAAGTAAAAAAAATCAGGCAGTTGAGATTTGCTATATAGTATATATAAAATATATGTGGATAAAATTGTATATATAATATATATTCTTTTATATATATATATATATATATATATATATATACACCATCCATATTTATTTATTTATAGATTTGTTATATAGTATATATAAAATGTATGTGGATAAAATTGTATATATAATATATATTCTTTTATATATATATATATATATATACACCATCCATATTTATTTATTTATAGATTTGCTATATAGTATATATAAAATGTATATGGATAAAATTGTATATATAATATATATTCTTTTATATATATATATATATACACCATCCATATTTATTTTTCAGTCTCTTTATTACGATACCAACAGAAAATAAAGGAAATATGTACACAAAATGTAAAACCAAAATGGCTTCTTTAAGCAAAAGTCAGTATTTAGTGTGAGCTCCTGGACTTCTTCCAGTTTCTCAAAAAACTTCTCATCAGATTTTGAAAGTTTTCTTGGCCTTCCAGTTCTTTTCCGTTCCATTTAGGTTTAAAGGGTTAGTTCACCCAAAAATGAAAATAATGTCATTTATTACTCACCCTCATGTCGTTCCACACCCGTAAGACCTTCGTTAGTCTTCGGAAAGCAAATTAAGATATTTTTGTTGAAATCCGATGACTCCGTGAGGCCTACATAGGGAGCAATGACATTTCCTCTCTATAAAGCAACGAGAATATTATATTAATAATATACGGTCCGAAGCTTAATGAAGCAGTGTTTTGAAATCGGCCATCACTATAAAAGTTGTTATTTTGTTTTTTTTGGCGCACCAAAAATATTCTTGTCACTTTATAATATTAATATTGAACCACTGTACTCACATGAACTGATTTAAATATGTTTTTAGTACCTTTATGGATCTTGAGAGAGGAAATGTCATTGCTCCCTATGTAGGCCTCACGGAGCCATCGGATTTCAATAAAAATATCTTAATTTGCTTTCCAAAGACTAACGAAGGTCTTACGGGTGTGGAACGACATGAGGGTGAGTAATACATTTTTTTGGGGTGAACTAACCCTTTAAGAGAGCCGGTTCCTGCTATTGCTGAAGTGTAAGGGGAGGTTACTAAATACTTGCCACTTTAGCCTATAAAAGCTGTTTGAATGTTTTTTTAATACTGCATTCAAATTTACTATATTTTCTGGATATTGTAATAGAGACATAATTATACAGAAATAATTATACATGGTAATTGTATCATTGCTAAAACAACATCTAATGGTGGCCTAAGTCTTTTGCACAGCACTGTGTGTGTGTATATATATATATATATATATATATATATACTGATTATTAAAACATTGCTAAAACAACAAAGCTGGTGGTGGCCTAAGACTTTTGTGAAGTACTGTATGTATCCAATTTATAAGAGCTGTGTGATAAAACAGTTTACATTTTGCAATATAAACAGAAATTTGAACTTGAGAATCCTGAACTCCATGAACTTGAGAATTTGAGAATCCCGTTTGTATTACCAAGGTACTCAAAAACATGATCATTTTAATATTTTTGTGCAAGTTTCATCCCACAAATGAAGGGAGCCAGATGTGGCCTCTTAGTAGTGCTGTATGGAAAGTAGGTTATGATCCACCTGCTCATGTGAGCATGTGCAGGTCATGAACTCTCTCTGACACTGATGTGTGAACGCACTCAGAAATGCAGCTGAATAATTTGTGAGCTGATGTCTGAAGTAGGACAGCAAGGGTCCTTCACCCACTCTCACCCCAGCTGGAGACAACACGCACCGATCGGGACATCACGTCAGATATACGCTCGGTTCCAAACCTAGTGAGCTGCCTTGCTGTCTACATAGGCAGCATAGTAATTGAAATGGGACCTCATCACCAGGCAGCAGCTCCGCATGGCACACAAACACTCGAGTGAAACATACAAGAGACTTGATTCATAATTGATTTCAATAGAGTTTGACATTATAGCTGTTGCAAAGCTAATGATGTGATGCTCTGAGACAAGTTAAAAACTCACAGTGTAGTTTATATTAAACTTTATATTTACAGAGAGTTAAATGAAATGTATATGTATGTTGTTGCTGTATCTTATGTTGCTTGATGCATATTTCAATTGATTCAGAGTCTGATGTTAGTAATGTTGATTTGGCAAACGTTTAATTAGATTAAACGATTTTTACTGATACTTTTCAGATAACAACACTGCACATAACGCATAACATCTGCGTTCTTCTGTCAAAATGTGTCTGTGTTGACTTCAGACCCTAGAGGACATTCGTTCTACTATAGAAATCATTGTGTTCTTTGTTTTAGGACCTGTTTTTTCCTCTTTCCCCTCATTTGACTCTTGGCGGATGCTGAAACATCACAAAGCTGCAATTCTATATCAGCCGATAAGGTAGAAAGCGTAGAGGACCCAAGGGTCTTCCTGTAATTGGGAATGGATATGGCATGTGTACAGACAGACAAATCAATATACGCAGGAGGATAGCGCTCTAATCAGATAACAAAAATCACCCAAAAACGTTATGCTCTGTTTTCTTCTCATCCTAATAGAAGGTTAAAGGGGAAAAATAAGCCTTTACCACAAACAGAAATAAGCACTTCACACTCAGGAGACATTCCATTATTCCATTATCAGTGTTTGCACTCTCATGTGAAACCATTTTGCAGAGGCTGCTGATGTGTTAGTCATTCATCTAACTGAGCTATCGGTGCGTGTAAGACAAGAACATCCACAAGAGCTGATAGGATTTTACATCAACGTTCCTCCGTCCTCTCGCTTTACATTCGCCCATCTCTCCTGACAGACCGGACACACCCATGACACTCCACTATGTCTGGTTTCATTAGTCAACATCAGGAGACACTTGAGCCTCAGAGGGAGGAAGAACTGCAGGTGAGAGATCTTTAACATCTCAATAGATTTTCACAGAAACTGAGAGCAAATGGAGAGTTAAGACCCCTGTAATCTCACACACAAATCAACAATGTCTCAGACTTTGTGACTGTCTTAAAGAATTTTAGGAGAAACATCTGAGACAATCTTCATTAGTTGTGAATGAGCAACAGCGATACCATTTCCCTTATTGAAACAATGTATTAAAATTAATTAACTAAGACATGTGTAAGAAATATATGGTCGTGGTGATGGAGGAATTCATCATAGACCGTTTGAAGACTTTTATGTTCAAGATGCTTTTACATTACCGGTCAAAAGTTTGGAATAATTAAGATTTTGTCTCTTCTGCTCACCCAGGCTGCATTTATTTGATTAAAAATACACACACACACACACACACACACACAAGTGAAATACTATTACAATTTAAAATAGCTGTTTTCTATGTGAATATGTAATAAAATGTAATTTATTCATTACTCCAGTCTTCAGTGTCACATGATCCTTCAGAAATCATTCTAATATGCTGATTTGCTGCTCAAGAAACATTTCTGATTATTATCAATGTTGAAAACAGTTTTGCTGCTTCAAAGTGTAATAATATTTCACAATATTACTGTTGATTAAATAAAAGCAGCCTTGGTAAGAAGAGACTCATTTCAAAAACATTTAAAAAAAAAAAAAAAAAATCATAAATATTCCAAACTTTTGACAAATAGATGGATGTAAATTAATGACAAATGTCTTTGGGAAAGAAAAAAAAAAAACATGATGAATTGCACTACTTGGGAAAAAATCCAAATAGAAATCTTTGGAAAATCAGAAATGTTATATTATATTATATTAATAACTTTTAAAGGGGACCTATAATGCCCCTTTCACAAGATGTAATATAAGTCTCTGGTGTCCCCAGAATGTGTCTGTGAAGTTTCAGCTCAAAATACCCCACAGATCATTTATTATAGCTTGACAAATTTGCCCCTATTTGGGTGTGAGCAAAAACATGCAGTTTTTGTTGGTGTCCCTTTAAATGCAAATGAGCTGCTGCTCCCGCCGCTTTCCACGAGAGGGCGGAGCTTTAACAGCTCGCGTTTCGGTTGCTCAACAACAACAAAGCTGACTAGCATGTGCCGTCATGTTAATCTTTTGTGCAAAACCCATTATACACAGCTTACCTGTTTGCCAAACAGAGCCATACACACCAGGCTAATGTTTATGATTGCTATCAAATGCTGTGAATGGTCTAATATTCTTTTTCCAAAATATCACTCGGACAGAAACGCTCCTTTTTTAGCAATCGAGCTTGCCAGGGTCAACCAGGGTGGTTTTATAAACACACACAAAGATGAAGATGAAGGCAAACAGATAATATTTAATAAATACAACAGGTAATCCAAACGAACAGAGTAACATACAACACATCCAAGATAACGGACAACTAGACTGAAACAGATCTGAACATATATACAAACACAAACACGTTACCAAACGAACGTGATTGTGATAGTATGGTGGAAAATATACAAATGTTCTATTGCATCCATATTCTTGTGAGACTCTTCTGATGGGCCAAAAATTCCTCCCAGCCCTCTTCCTCCCTCCCATCTCTGGCATCTTCGCACGTCGTCAGAGAACTTGATTGTTCCCCCTCTTTAATTGAATGTTATCTTCTCTTCTGTGCTATTTCTGCTCAGGCCATTTGTTCTGATACAGCTGGCCTGCAATTTGCCATGTGAATGGATCTGACGGGGGTGGATGAGCCTCTCGCTCCGATCGGAGCGCTGTGGAAAAGTCTCGCTGCAGTCTTAATCACCGTCCTCAGCAGCCTTTCATGTAATGTGACAATTAAGATCTCCTCCGGAGTCGAGCTGAAGGAGGAAACACCCTCACAACCTTTTGTTATACCAGCCGGAGGTAGTACGTGTTAACTTCAGCGAGTTCTTCTCAAAGGTTTGGGACTTCATGTATTAACCACTGAACTGAAGAGATACTAATGTCTCATTTTGCTCTCGGGAGGGAATGGTACTCTAATCATGACTCTTTTTTTTTCAGATTTTCATAATCTTTGAGCTATAAATAACTTTATGCTTCCCTGAGAGATAAATGAGAAGATAAAGTGTGATCTTGTGGCCTCAGACTGAGTAATTTGTTCTTAATTACAGCTGCTTCACCACAATATCCGTCGTCTGTCTGCAACCTGCAGACCTCATCAAGGTAAGAAGGAATAAATCACGGTTATTATAGTAAATTAAAACTATAACCATAAAAAAAAAACATTTTCGATAAATGAAAGGGGGGGGGGGAGCTTATTTTATTTCAGCTAGTTGCCTTTTCTCATTTTCATTTAGTTTAACTTGTACTAAAATAACTAAAATTTAAATAAAAATTAATAAAAACTATACAGATATATTTTTAAGTCAATAATAACAACAATGAAAAATTAAAACAAGTTTAAAATACTAAAATACATATAATAGTATCTCAATGATACTAAAATAACACTATAAATAAATACAGAGTAAAATATTAATAACTAAAAGTAAAGCTAATTCTTTTACCCCAAAAAATGTCATTTTTAGGAAGAAAAAAGTACCCTGGTACCACCATGTTTTCTTGGCACCATGTTTTTGGACATGTACCACATTAATACCACATTTTTGGACATATATCATGGTTTGGTTGATACCATGTTTTTTGGGTAAACACTACGATTACAACATGGTATTTCTTTGGACATGTAATGGTAATGCCATGTTTTGTTATTGTATACATGAACCATGCAATACCATGTTTTTTTACATGTCCCATGGTAGTACCCTGAATACCATAGACCTACTATGACTATATATGACTATACTATACTATGACTATGGTAATCAATCAGTACTGTATCAAGCACCACATGATAACCATCACTATATGGTACAGTACTTTTTTGTAAAGTAAATTTGGCCTCAAAACTGAAAATCTCATGTATTAACACAAGCAGAAAAGAGAAACGTGTCTCAAAAATCTACAAATTCCTTCAGTATCATGTTGCTCAGCATTCTAAAACTGAGACAGATGTGATCTGAACATCTTACTGTATAATAAGACATTCCCACACTGGCCTTTCAGAGCATATATACACTCATTAAATGCACATTCACACTCAACATGCCTTATACGCTCACACATATATGTGCATACAGGAACATGCACATGCTGCTGAGACTTATTTGCAGGTTTTGAATAATTCATAGTTTTGTTTTTGATGAATAGTGCATCACAGCATATGGAGTTCCTCTGGTCATAGTCAAGGTTCCGAGCGGAACGCGCAGCACCGCAGCAGAATTCCAAACAAGGCTCGTGGGAAGGTGCAGAGGCCGGAGAGATCACAGTGCGGTGGGCCACAAACAAAATGCATCTTTAATTCCTGTTTATCCTTCGTTCCTTATTTCCACCATGGAATAAAAAAATAAAAAGGTAATTGCGAGCTAAAAAGTCTCACAATTTAGACTCTTCTTCTCTCGCAATTCTGAGTTTATATCTCAATCCAAACCAGAACCTGCAAGATATAAAATCAGAATTGTGAGAGAAGAAAAGTCTGAATTGTGAGATATAAACTCTCAATTGCGCAAAACAAAGTCAGAAAGTCAGAACCTTTTCTTTATTTAGTGGCAGAAACAAAAAACAGAATTGCTAGATGTCAACTCAGAATTCCAAGAAAAAAGTCAGAATTGCAAGATGTAGATGTAAACTCAGAATTCTGACAAAAAAACATCAGAACTGCAAGATGTAAACAGAATTCAGTTCTGAACAGTTCTGAGAAAACAGTTGGAATTGTGAGATGTAAACTTAGAATTCAGAGAAAAATGACAGAACTGCAAGATGTAACTTAGAATTCAGAGGAAAATTTTTTTAGAATTGCAAGATGTAAACTCAGAATTCTGAGGGGGAAAAAAGTCTGAATTGTGAGATGTAAACTTGGAATTCTGAAAAAAAGGGATGGAATTACCAGATGTAAACTTAGAATTCAGAGGAAAAAACATCAGAATAGCAAGATGTAAACAGAATTCTGAGGGGGGAAAAAGTCTGAATTGTGAGATATAAACCTGGAATTCTGAGAAAAGGGTTGGAATTGCAAGATGTAAACTTAGAATTCTGAGGGAAAAAAATGTCAGGATTGCAAGATGTAAACTCGGAATTCTGAGAAAAAAAACCCCGTCAGAACTGCAAGATATAAACAGAATTTTGAGGGGGAAAAAGTCTGAAATGTGAGATGTAAATTCGGAATTCTGAGAAAAGGGTTGAAATTGCAAGATGTAAACTTAGAATTCCGAGGGAAAAAAAAATGTCAGGATTGCAAGATGTAAACTCAAAATTCTAGGAAAAAAAGTCAACATTGTGAGATGTAAACTCAGAATTCTGAGGGGGAAAAAAACAATTGCAAGATGTAAAAAGAATTCTGATAAAAAAAAAAAGTCTGAATTGCGAGATGTAAACTTAGAATTCAGAGGATAAAAATAACAGAATTGTGAGATGTAAACTTGCAATTTTGAGAAAAAATGTCTGAACTGTGAGATAAAAAGTGACAACAACTTTTTTTTTTAAATTCCGTGGCAGAAACAAGCTTCCATACATTCACGCTGGTTGACAAGCTTCAGCACGGAAACGCCCCGGCATGAATTACCTTCAATGTGAGCGCATTCACTGCAGAGACCGCCCTCAGCGAACATCAAACGCTCTTAATAACAGCGGCAGAGAAAACGCCTCATGCAACTGGCTACGAGAGCTTTCACAAGAGCTCGTTTCCTGCAGGTTAAAGCTGGTGTTTGTCATGTTCAGCTTGGGCTTATCGAGGAGCGGCCGGCCGGGGAGGGATGCGGACAATAAGATGCAGAGCTTTAGATTTAGCTCGGGATATGTAGGGATTTGTGAGGTCTGCGTCACGCCAAAAACAAATTGCAAGCCGCAATCACAGGCGGGACTCGTTAACTAGCAGGAAGCTGGCTTGAGTGGGCGGGTTAGTCAGCCGTGTGGTGAGCCAGGTGTTGTAATAGTAACACGGGTCTCAGCAGGCCTGTGTGTTTTTCATGTTTAAGTGTCTAATGACTCATTTCTTTAGCGCTAATTGGCCTTGTTTCAAATGAAACGTTTTTTTTTTGTTGTTTTTTTGTGCACCAGAAATATTCCTCTAATCGTTTTGCTTTACAAACTGTTTTGTAAAAAGAAATCTATACTTGTATGCTATTTATTGACTATAAAGTTTCGACTAGGAAACTTTTGATGTAAAAACACACTTTTAATCATAGCTTTTGCATGTTTTTGTTCTAATACAGTCAAGCCAACATGAAACAGCATTTGTACTTCTATAATGTGATGCAATTCTGAGTGAACCAGGATATTCAATGAGAACAAAATGTAGGTCAGGACTTGATTTTATCCATCGGGAGCTGATTGGATTGAAAAAAGCATGAGGGTCTAGAGAGTTTTCTGTGTCGGGTGTTCATATGGAAGTATGCGACTTGCATCTTAAGCTAATCACCTGACCTGTAAATGCCATGTGACTGGTCACTTTATATTAGAAGGAAAAACTCTGTTTCATGCTGTTAGAAAGCCCTTCAAAAGCCCTGTTTTAAATTATGTGACTTGCAAAGAAATCATTTTGTCAAAACTCATGGTTACTTTTAAATGGATGTCAATGGAGAAAGATGTTATTTTCCTTCAAAATGATGTAGTTACGACATCATGGTTTGGTGGCTGGCAAAATGGAAAGTTGTTTTGTACATTCAGAAAGAAAGTGCATATATTCCTCTAGAATAATGTGCACTGATGAATCCCATGCAGGTTATTCTAGGTGCTCACATAGCCTTGCATTTGGATAAAATGTTTTTTTCAACTGGTTAGAGAGTAAACAATTAGACATTGATTGGTTAATGAGCAGCCACTTTAAAATGTGCATCCTGATAGTCATAAATAGCAAGCAAGAATTATTGCTTCCCAAACTGTAGTGTGTTGAAAACAGCCAAAGACTCCCAGATGATCTACTTATTTTTTGTGGATTTTTAAAGCACATGCTCTTTTGGCTAATATTTTCTACAGTTCTTTAAAGGACTAGTTTACTTTAAAATGAAAATTACCCCAAGGCTTTACTCACCCTCAAGCCATCCTAGGTGTATATGACTTTCTTCTTTCTGATGAACACAGTCGGAGTTATATTATTAAATGTCCTGACGCATCCAAGCTTTAAAATGGCAGTGAACAGGACCAACGAGTATGAGCCGAAGAAAGTGCATCCATCCAAAGCAAAATGTACTCCACATGGCTCTGGGGGGTTAATAAAGGCCTTCTGAAGTGAAGCGATGCATTTGTGTGAGAAAAATATCCATATTTAACAAGTTAAATATCTAGCTTCCACCAGACCTTGCAGTTCAAAATGCTTACGCTATGTCCTATGCCTTCTGTACTTAACTTATGAAAAAAATGTAACTGATGATCTCAGTTACGCTTTTTTCGTAACTTGAATACGGAAGGTGGTCTGACGGAAGCTAGATATTTTACTTTAGAACTTGTTAAATATGGATATTTTTCTTACACAAATGCATCGCTTCGCTTCAGAAGGCCTTTATTAACCCCCCAGAGCTGTGTGGAGTACGTTTATAATGGATGGATACACTTTCTTGAGTTTTAAACTCGTTGGTCCCTTTCACTGCCATTATAAAGCATGGATGCGTCAGGATATTTATTAATATAACTCAGATTGTGTTCATCAGAAAGAAGAAATTCATATACACCTAGGATGGCTTGAGGGTGAGTAAAGCTTGGGGTAATTTTCATTTGAAAGTGAACTAATCCTTTAAATGTTCATTTATAGGTGAACTATTCCTTTAAGTCTCTTGACGAAAGACTGTGGGCCCTCATACACCTGGCGCAATGCAACGCCAGGCGGGACGCAAGTGTGTTTTTGCTAGTTTCAGCCCGACGTAGTTATCATTTTCACATCCAGCGCTCACGTTGTTTAAATAGCAAATGCATTCGTGCCCATCTGTTCGCCCATGGGCATGCTGGTCTGAAAATGAGGTGTGTTCAGGTGCATTGTTGGCGTGTTGCTATTTTGAGGCAACTAAAAACGACTGCGCCATTGACCAACAAATACCTGCTCTAAAGTCAATGGCGCAGTATTTATTTATTTTTTTCGTTATTTAAAGGACGTGTTAGTAACATGCGAACACTCTGCTTGTTACACACACAGGGACACGCAGCAGCACACAAACATGCCAAATATTAAAAATAAAAGGATTACAATTTAAAAGATTATAATTGTGTACATAAAGACAAAAATGCCTACATGTCATAATGGATAGTCATCGCATGTATCAGAATTACCTACTTGCAGTAATGATGAATGAAATTGGCTAATTATTTGTCCAATCGTGGCAACACACACATGTATTTAAACTAACTCGTCAGGTTGAGGGTGTCTATATTCCACCATGTAAACAGTGAATCCGCCATGGTGCAAGCACAACTGGCTTTTAAAGGGAATGGGAGATGAGACTCTGATTAGTTTATTGCACTTTACGCCCAAAACACACCCATGACTCATTAAGAGACTAGGTACAACACTTTTGAAAAAAATTTCTGTCGTTAAACTAGCAAAAGTGGATTTGGACACGCCCTAAGTGCACCTGCGCCATGCGCTTAGATCGTTAAATAGGGCCCTGCGAGTTATCGAGTGGAAGCATCATTCTTCCAGTGAGTCTTTATTATTATTCTATAAAGTTTAGCTGCCTGTTTTCTTGACTGTAAATTAAAGTGCATGAGCTCAAGGGTTCACGCAGATGCAGTGAAGGAGACAAACCATGTTTAATGAATGAAGCATTATTCCAAGCAAAATTAATTAATATTTAAACTTTATAACTATTTGCCATCTGTTCAGATCAATGCAGATGCCTTTAATTGCACATGTGGAGCTTTTCATGCAAAATCCTATAGCACTGCAGTAAAATCTTTTTAGCACCATCTAATCAAAGTGTAATAATGTCCCAGCGTGAACGCTTGCGAATACTCGTGAACATTCACCTGTGTCTTCGGCAGCTTGAACGTTCCTGTAATATCCTTCCTGATATTTTCGAACTCTCCTTGTGTAATGGAGGGAGATGATCCGATTTGCCATCCGTGATCTATCAGCGTTTCCATCTGTGTTGGCCATGCGTTTTAGCCCACATTTACATTAATAACTCTCTCCCAGAAAGACAGAATTACTTTGGGGCTTTTTAACGACGCCAGACAGAAATTCGATTAAGATTAATTCGAGCCGAGCAAGCAATTTTGGGGGAGGTTAGAAGCAATTTCTCCGCACATCATTGGCCACACAATGCCTCTAATGCTGTGAACGTAGAAGCCTCTGTATTACCGACGCTCCATCTACCGTTTCCATCTGCACACCTCTGTTATTCTCAGAAGAAAACCCCATTACCCCTCCTAAACTCCTTTCAAACTTTGATGTGCATCCCGCAATTAATGACCTGCATTGCATTATTGGAAAAAGAATGAGCCTTTTGGGTCCTTCACTGAAATCAGAGGAAAGAGATAAGAGAACCGCTGTGTTCACAATAGCAAGCTGTTCTTGCAGTATGAATTCTGTGTATCATACGCACATTTTTTCTTAATGCAATACATTACAATGAACTTAAACTGAAGTTCCTTTTCTCTTTAGATTCATTATTCAATCAGACTAAATTAAAGTTGAAGTGTGTCATTTTTTTAAGTTAAAATATGCAGGTCGCATATTTAATATGCAGAGAAAAATAGAAGAAACAGTTGTTATTTTTGCAATTCCATTTGGTGACACTATAAAAGTGCAGAATTTTACCTAAAAGACATTTTTAGACACACTGTGATTAAAAATGCACTGTTTTTAAATGTCTGTCAATGCATATTGTTTCACATGTTACATAAAACTGTAAGAGCTTTTTTAATGTTTTAGAAAGACATCTCTTCTGTCCACCAGGCCTGCATTTACTGGATCAAAAATATAACAAATACAGTAAAAATTGTGAAATATTATTACAATTTAAAATAGCTGTTTTATATGTAAATATATAGAGAACTGTAATTTATTCCTGTGATCAAAGCTGAATTTTCAGCATCATTACTCCAGTCTTCAGTGTCACATGATCCTTCAGAAATCATTCTAATATGATGATTTGCTGCTCAAGAAACATTTCTAATTATTATCAATGTTGAAAACAGTTGTACTGCTTCATATTTTTGTGGAAACCATGATATATATATATATATATATATATATATATATACACACACACACACACACAACCCGAATTCCGGAAATGTTGGGACGTTTTTTAAATTTGAGTAAAATGAAAACTAAAAGACTTTCAAATCACATGAGCCACTACTTTATTCACAATAGAACATAGATAACATAACAGATAACATAACTGAGAAATTTTACAATTTTATGCACAAAATGAGCTCATTTCAAATTTGATGCCTGCTACAGGTCTCAAAATAGTTGGGACTGGGGCATGTTTACCATGGTGTAACATCTCCTCTTCTTTTCAAAACAGTTTGAAGACGTCTGGGCATCGAGGTTATGAGTTCTGGAGTTTTGGTGTTGAAATTTGGTCCCATTCTTGCCTGATATAGGTTCCCAGTTGCTGAAGAGTTTGTGGTTGTCTTTGACGTATTTTTCTCTATAGGTGAAAGATCTGGACTGCAGGCAGGCCAATTCAGCACCCGGACTCTTCTATGACGAAGCCATGCTGTTGTAATAGCTGCAGTATGTGGTTTTGCATTGTCCTGCTGAAATACACAAGGCCTTTCCTGAAATAGATGTCATCTGGAAACCTTTATTTACCTTTCATCATTCATAGTGCCTTCCAAAACATGCAAGCCGCCCATTCCGTATGCACTTATGCACCCCCATACCATCAGAGATGCTGGCATTTGAACTGAACGCTGATAACACGCTGGAAGGTCTCCCTCCTCTTTAGTCCGGAGGACACGGCGTCCGTGATTTCCAACAAGAATGTCAAATTTGGACTCGTCTGACCATAGAACACTTTTCCACTTAGAAACAGTCCATTTTAAATGAGCCTTGGCCCACAGGACACGACGGCGCTTCTGGACCATGTTCACATACGGCTTCCTTTTTGCATGATAGAGCTTTAGTTGGCATCTGCAGATGGCACGACGGATTGTGTTTACCGACAGTGGTTTCTGTAAGTATTCCTGGGCCCATTTAGTAATGTCATTGACACAGTCTTGCTGATGAGTGATGCAGTGTCATCTGAGGGCCCGAAGACCACGGGCATCCAATAAAGGTCTTCGGCCTTGTCCCTTACGAATAGAGATTTCTCCAGTTTCTCTGAATCTTTTGATGATGTTATGCACTGTAGATGATGAGATTTGCAAAGCCCTTGCAATGTGACGTTGAGGAACATTGTTTTTAAAGTATTCCACAATCTTTTTACGCACTCTTTCACAGCTCAGCCCATCTTTACTTCTGAGAGACTCTGCCTCTCTAAGACATCCCTTTTATAGCTAATCATGTTACAGACCTTAATTAGTTGCTAGATGTTCTCCCAGCTGAATCTTTTCAAAATGTCTTGCTTTTTCAGCCATTTGTTGCCCCCATGCCAACTATTTTGAGACCTGTATCAGGCATCAAATTTTAAATGAGCTCATTTAGTGGATAAAAGTGTAAAATTTCTCAGTTTAAACATTTTTTATGTTATCTATGTTCTATTGTGAATAAAACATTGGCTCATGTGATTTGAAAGTCTTTTAGTTTTCATTTTATTCAAATGTAAAAAACGTCCCAACTTTTCCGGAATTCGGGTTGTATATATATATATTCATGTAAACATGGTCATTTTTAATTTGTGAAATGATAGTGCAGTCGAACAGCTCTCTGCTGGTTATAAACATGCACACGTAACACAGTTTCTTTCACTTTCTGGAGATATTCAAAAAGGTCATCCCTGACCGCGAGAGATACATCGCTTTGCTTAATACAGATCACCTGCCTTCGATGGATGATTTATCACGCCGAGCCCGCTGGAGAGATATGAGCAACGGTTCAAGTTATGCCTCCCTGTATTCTCCAATGGCCTGCATTATGATGCTGTTTAAAGCAGATTCCTCGGGCTAGAAGGACTATCTGCCATCCGATCCGTCTCCTTCCATCAGACCCCTGCAGAAATCAAACACGGGTCTCAGACGGCATGGGATGGACAGACGGAGCTGTGGGGACGGGTGTTAGCACTAAATATGAGTTGACCCCTGACGGTAATGGGCTCTCACTGGGTGTCGCAGAGTAATTTATCTGCCAGCGAGGTGACATGGAGAGTAAATGTTTGTCTTGGGTCTGTGTTTACACTGTTTACTCAAGCTTATGAGCAATAGGGATCCTGAAGACCCATCTCTCCTGCTTTATCTCTCTCTCTCTCTCTTTGTCCTGTATCTTACATTCCCACTGGCAAGGTGTCGAGACCTATTACGCTAAATGAGAAATAGCCCATTTCATCATGATACAATAGGGTAATTTATTAATCTATTTTTATGTAGACACTTTACATACTAATCACATTTTGGCCAATTAAATAAGGGATAGTTCATCCAAAAATTACCATTCTGACTTTTACTCACCTTCATGATTTTTTTTTCTTCTGTTTAACAGAAAGGATGTTTAGCAGAAGATCCTGTGGGCTGTTTTCTATATAATCATATTTATATATCTATAATGTATATATCAGGTCTTCTGAAGCCATACGATATCTTTGTGCAAGATAAAAACTGCACAACAAGATTAAAAAAAAAAATTTTGAAAGAAATCTAGACTTTTATTCAGCAAGGGTGCATTAAATTGATCAAAAGTGACAGTAAAGACATTTATAATGTAACAAAAGATTCTATTTTAAATAAATGCTGTTCTTTGAAGAATCCTAAAAATATATAATGTATAACAATATCCTGAAAAAGCAGCACAACTGTTTTCAACATTGATAATAGTCAGAAATGTTTCTTGAGCAGCAAATCAGCATATTAGAATGATTTCTGAAGGATCATGTGACACTGAAGACTGGAGTAATGATGCTGAAAATTCAGCTTTGATCACAGGAATAAATTACTTTTTACTACATATTCACAAAGAAAACAGTCATTTTAAATTGTAATTGTAATGATGGGTCGACAGAATGTGGATCCATTTGCAGCTAGTTTATTAAAAGTACTTACAGAGTAGACAGGGCAAAGGCAGAGGCATAAACAGTAACAGGCAATGGTCGAGGCAGGCGGCAGACAAACTGAGTCAGGGTACAGGCAAGGATCAGGGCAGGCAGCAAACAATCACAGTCCAGGAAACAGGCAAAGATCAGGGTAGGCAGCAAAGGGTCGCAGGGAATAAACAGTCCAATCGGTAACAGATAAACAGTCCACAGAAAAACGCTCAGAAATGATCACCTCGGCAAATCAAGACTTCGCGATGTGTGTGTGTGTGAGTGTGTCTTATATAGTGTGAGTGTGATGCGGTGCAGGTGTGTGTGCAATCAGTCCCAGGAGTGAGGGCCCATGGGAAACGTAGTCCGAATGAGAACTGATCAGTATTCCGGTGATGGCTCCCTCCGGTGGTCCGGAGGAAGGGCCGAAGGAGCCATATTCGTGACAGAAATAATATTACACAATTTTTACTGTATTTTTTATCAAATAAATTCATGTTTTCAGAGCAGAAGAGAATTCTTTCAAAAACATTAAAAATATTGTCCCGACCCTAAACTTTTGAACGGAGAAAATTTTGCTCGACAGTTTCAGTTATCATTTATTTTCATTATATGGTAACTGTGAAATCATGAAACAGTTCATTGACACTCACAATCCTGTTTAACAAGGTGTTTCCTGTGTTGGTGTAGCCCTGCACTGTGAATATTTGATCTGAAGTGACTGTCATTCTGGATAAAACAACTGAGCAAAAGGAGTGTATTTTAATCCTAAAATATGGAAGCATTCTCCTGTCATTTCACTTTAGTATCTCTCTTGACATTTATAATAGACCCAGAGTAGATGGAAATCATTCAGTATCAATCAATGTTGATTTGCTGCTCAAGAAACATTTCTGATTATTATTAATGTTGAAAAAAGCTGTGCTGCTTCATATTTTCATGGAAACTGTGATGAATAGAAAGTTCAAAAAGAACAGCATTGATTTGAAACAGAAGTCTTTTGTAACATTAAAAATGAATGTCACTTTCAATCAATTTAATGCATCCATGACTAATAAAAGTATACATTTCTTTCTTTACTGACCCCAACATTTTAAACGGTATTGTATTTAGTGAAATCTCTGGAAGCTTCTTTCCACCATGATATAAATTAAAAATGATTTTTTTTCTTGCAATTGCAAGTTTATATCTCACAATTCTGACTTTCTTTTTCTCAGAATTATGAGATATAAAGTCAGAATTGCGAGATATAAACTCACAATTGCGAGTTATAAAGTCAGAATTTCGAGATATAAAGTCAGAATTGCGTGATATAAAGTCAGAATTTCGAGATATAAAGTCAGAATTGTGAGATATGAAGTCAGAATTGTGAGTTATAAAGTCAGAATTGCGAGATATAAAGTCAGAATTTCGAGATATAAAGTCAGAATTGTAAGATATGAAGTCAGAATTGTGAGTTATAAAGTCAGAATTGTGTGATATAAAGTCAGAATTGCGAGATATAAAGTCAGAATTGTGAGTTAAAAAGTCAGAATTATGAGTTATAAAGTCAGATTTGTGAGTTAAAGTCAGAATTGCGAGATACAAAGTCAGAATTGTGAGTTAAAAAGTCAGAATTATGAGTTATAAAGTCAGATTTGTGAGTTAAAGTCAGAATTGCGAGATACAAAGTCAGAATTGTGAGTTAAAAAGTCAGAATTATGAGTTATAAAGTCAGATTTGTGAGTTAAAGTCAGAATTGCGAGATATAAAGTCAGAATTGTGAGTTAAAAAGTCAGAATTATGAGTTATAAAGTCAGAATTGTGTGATTAAAAACTCGCAATTGTGAGGAAAAAAAAACTGTGACTTGACTTATGACTGGTTTTGTGATCCAGGGTCACAATTTTGAAATTTTAAATTGCAAACGTTCTTTATATAAAGCTTACAGTATGTTTGTTTTATTACTCGAACAATCATAATGGTTGTGATTTGATAGACTCAAGATATATATAGGCATTCAAGCTATGTCATGACTAACATCATTTCACAAAACCACAAGGCAAAGAAAATCATCAGACATTATTGAGTTCAAATTAGCACAGTGATGAGAACCTGAAGGAGTCGAGATGAAAATGATTAAATAATTTGGCATCATATCTCTTTGTTCACTTGGTTAATCAAGTATGAAACCCGCTCGCAGCATTGGCCTCCTGACCTTGAAGCAAAATCGTTGAAATCACTCCATATCTGGCTGGAGAAATTGTGTTTCACGTGTAGAGAATGAGAAAGTGCTTTTAGCCGGGTTTGTGTTTAATACCAGCCCTGCAGCAGAGCGCGAAGATTCACTTCAATATCCGTTTCTGTTGACACTCTAGTGCTGTTCATATCTCAGCGTGAGACGCTCCGACAATTTATCAACAAACATCCATATTCTGTGGCGCGGGGCTCCGGGAGCGTCGACTTTTTAAGTTAAGAGTCGAGCGGAGAGCGTCCGCACCGCCGGAGCTGGAGCTCCCAATGCAAGCAATTAGGAGAGCCAGAGCTACTAAAGAGCTTTCGCAGAGATTCGCTCCAGCGACCAGGAGCTCAGAACTGCAGCGAACGCCACTGAGAATCGAGCAAGACAGACGTTGAGAAAAGACCAGCCTTTTCAAAAGCATATCTAGAGGGACCTAAGTACATCATTTTTCATTTCATTATGGCAGCGGCCTCTCCTCGCGGCGTGATCAATAGCTGCATGCGTGTAATTCCGGCCATAATAACGAGACCCCGACGCCGTCAGATTCTCATTCTGTTTGGCTTTGAGGAATAACAAGGTTGTTAGTTGAGAAAGGTTACACTGATTAATATCTTTTTCTCTTATCTGTGGATGAATTCTCAATAATGGTATTCGATTCACGTCATCGCTGAAATCTTGCGAGCAGAAAAGGGGGTCGACTTTGAATTATTCATGTGTGTTCAACGAGGTGGGCGATGCATTTAGACCTGTCCTGTTGCTCTTTAAAGAATAATGATGAATCTGTGTTTTGACACCCAACAGAAATTCTCAAGGTGAATGTTTTTATGAACAGATGATGAAAAGACTCAAAAGATTTCTAAAGCAGAGGTCATGTGTGAACTATTAAATGTTTGCTTAGAAGAGAAGACCATGAATTTAGAACAGTCATTTAATATTGATGATTTCCTTTTTATATATTCAGATGTTATTTATATTGAACTACATATTCATTCATATAAAACTCAGATATATAGACCCAAATCTAATTCATATGTGATTGTGTGTGTGTGTGTGTATGTATATATATATATATATATATATATAGTGATGATACAATAATGATTCAATGTACATATTACATTTCTTAAAAAGTGTTGCATCACTTTCTCCCATTAATATAATGTCCAATTAATGTGTTGCTATAGACTTAGTAAAAACAAAAATGTAGGAAAAAGTTAAAGTCCCCCTGAAATCAAAATTTAAGTTTTTTAGCTTTTAGTATGAATATGTTATCCTTAAGGTTATTAATAAGCTGGTGTGTCCCAAAACAATGACAAAATTCGCAATTAGGAGATATAAGCATTCAAAACTTACAGTCTCTCACTTCCACTAAAATGGATCATGGATTTTCATGACATCACCACGGACTTCAGCTTCTCATCAAATCTTCTGTCCAATCAAATGCTCTCTAGAATCTGAAGCGTCCCGCCCCCTACATTATAAACAGACGCTGAAGCTGCGGCTGAAATTGGTCACTTGTTCACACAACTACTATTTTCTACATGGTGAATGGCACATAGTGCACTATATAGGGGGTAGGGAACAATTCAGACAGTGTAAGTATGCTTTCCATTGAGGCAAATGAAGTCTGGTTTCACATTAGGTGTCATGCAAACCGCTGTAGCGCGAGCACAGTCTGCTCCGGTCCAGAGACACGATAGCACAGAACGGATCATATGCGCGAGTTGGTGCAGACCACAAAAACGTATCTGACCCATTTGAATTCTGCACAGAATACTGTATTTTAAAGCAATATGGAGGAGATTGTGAGGAGAAATGGTTAGAGATTAGAAGGAAACTGAGGCTTTACTGAGCTCAACAGCTCTGGCTGAGCTGTGATATAAACGAAACGCTATTGGCTATTTTAAAAAAGGGGAGGAGCTGTTCGATATATCCAGCCCTGTCTTCTTGTTTCAGTTTAAATTATGTTAACACATTGAATAATGCTGCATATTCCAAGGCACTTCAGTGGGCCTTTAAAGTCGACAAGTTTGATTCTTTTCAGTTTGATTCATTGATAATTTTGATTCATTTGAGTCTGATTCATTATTTACTGATTGATTCACTGATGCGTCTGCATAACTCATAAACACTCTGTTCACACGGCAATGTTCACTAAAGTGAAGATGAAAACTTCACTAGAATTTCACTGTATCTTAGTTGGGAAACACTTTATTTCAATGGTCCACTTAAGACATTCTACTAACTATATGTAACTTTGTAACTCCATGTCAACTAGCAGTCATTAGAGTATTAGTAGACTGTCTGCTTAATATCTGCTAACACTTTATTTTGATGCTCCCAACAGACATTCTACTGACTATAAGTAACTTTACAAGTACGTCAACTTATTCTACTAACCTGAACCCTATAACAGTCTACTAATACTCTAGTTAGTTGACATGTAGTTGCAACATTAGCCTACTTATAGTCAACAGAATGTCTAAAGGGGACCATCAAAATAAAGTGTAATCCTAATTCTTGCATTAAACATTGTGAATCTATTTGTGCAACTGAAATGATGGTTCATCTGTTTGATAAAAATCACTCCTGAAAGCTATTTCACAGTAAATATGTAAAGAACAAATTAACAGAGCAAACAATATCGACATATATCTCATCAAAAGGCTGAAAAGTATAATTATTTCTGCTATATCGCAGAGCCCTAGTAACAGATTGTGTTTTACATTGATGCACTGGAGTTCTTTGGTCAATTTACACAAGATGTGGGAGTGTTGAGCTGTTGTGAGTCACACTAACACACACACACACACACACACACACACCAGTGTTTGACGGGCCAGATGGTGTGTGTTACTCTTGTTTTCCCGTCGCTCCCACTGTTTTTCATATGCGCAGCGGTGCAGCTCCAGACGAGCTTCTGTTTCAAAGCAAGCGTTGGCCGGTCAGAGCAGCAAGGGAGGCCGATGAAAACAAATGTCTTTATTAGATTATCGTCTCGGCCCCCGCTCGCCTCTACCTCTCTGAGTGTGGCCGGTGCAAGCGAAATTAAATTGTTATGATATCCCAGCATCATCTCCATTAGCCCCGGGCCTCGCCGCCATGGATCACTGTAATACCCGGTAAGGAGTGAATGGGAATTATGGCGTTTATGTGACCGGTGACACATTCCTCCTCACGGGCTGATATTTATGAAGCTTGCTTCCACCACAGAATAAAAAAAATGTAATCTCACAATTGCAAGTTAGAAACTTGGATGCATGTTTTTTCTGACACTGCGTCCGAATATGCCTACTTCCATACTATATAGTAGGTGATAAACAGTATGTGAGCTGAGTAGTGTGTCCGAATTCATAGTATTCATAAAACAGTAGATGAAAAGTACTCGGATGACCTACTACTTCTGCCGAGATTCTGAAGTGTGCATCTGATGGACACTTTACTATCCCATGAGGCCATGGGAGAGGATTTATGAATGACAGTGAAGCGAAGCAACTGACGAGTAGATCACATGAAAATGACAACATGGTGGATGTAGTGATTTCGGATGCAGCTTGAGTTTATATCCTGCAATTTTTACTTTTTTTCTCAGAATTCTGAGTTTGCATCTCGCAATTTTGACTTTTTTCTCCGAATACTGAGTTTACTGTACATGTTGCAATTCATGGAATTAACATTGAACCGACTCAAAGTGAATAACGACACTTTTGTAGAGCTGCTTATAGCTGAATGGAACTTGTTTCATAATTGATGAACTGTATAGTTATTGAACTGGATCAACACTGAACAGCTGCATATTGACACTATTGCCTTTTGTAGAGCTGCTTATAGCTGAACTGAATTCTGTTTGCACCATTGCATCATTTTTTATCACTGTGAAGCTGCTTTGAAACAATATTGTATAAAGTGCAATATAAATGAAGGTGAAATGACTTTTTATCTAACATTTCAGACTTTTTCTCACAATTGCGAGTTTGTATCTCACAACTCTATATCTCTACATATCATTGAAACTTTTAAACTCAGAAATGCAAAAAAAAAAGAAAGAAAAAAAAAAGTCAGAATTGTGAGATAAATATTCGTAATTAATTACCCTTGTTTATTCCATGACGGAAGCAAGCTTCCAAAGCTTTTAACCTCTACGCTTTTTACAATGAAGAGCCATTTAAAGGTCTATCTGTGTTGACAGCATCAATAAGAGCAGCGATATCTTCATAGCGTCGGCTGGGTGGCGAAATAAAGGAAAATGAAACATCCAGCTGACATCTGCACAGCCTGCAGCCTAAACAGGAGCATGCGTGTCGGCTTGTGCTCACGACACCGGTAATCCAGCTGATGATGAGAAATGCTCTGAGAGGAAAGAGCTTATTGAATGAAGGGAATGTATATGCCCTCTCAGGCTCCCCTGACACCGTGATATATCTCGACGAAAAGCGTGTTGTGATTGTGGCGAGTGTTTGCTTCTCATCTGATCGTGTTTAGAGCTGCTTCCGCACCGCTGGGGAAAAACCATTCAGAGCCAATCAGGACGAGCGAAAGGGAACAATGAAGGCCACAGCACCTTTCTCGCCCAATTACTGGCTTTAGTGCAGCGGATATGTGATTTATAATATTAGTTTAAGTCTTTTTTTATAATGTCAACAGTTGACACACTTTATAGCACAAAATATTGCATATGGAAATATTATTCATGTATCTCACAATTCTGACTTTTTTCTCAGAATTGCGAAATAAAGTCAGAATTGCATGATATAAACTTGCAATTCTGAGAAAAAAAATCTTTTTTCACTTACAATTGCACATTATCTCACAATTCTGACTTTATATCACGCAATTCTGACTTTATATCTCACAATTCTGACTTTATATCTCACAATTCTGACTTTATATCTCGCAATTCTGACTTTATATCTCACAATTCTGACTTTATATCACGCAATTCTGACTTTATATCTCGCAATTCTGACTTTATATCTCACAATTCTGACTTTATATCTCGCAATTCTGACTTTATATCACGCAATTCTGACTTTATATCTCACAATTCTGACTTTATATCTCGCAATTCTGACTTTATATCACGCAATTCTGACTTTATATCTCGCAATTCTGACTTTATATCTCACAATTCTGACTTTATATCTCGCAATTCTGACTTTATATCACAATTCTGACTTTATATCACGCAATTCTGACTTTATATCTCGCAATTCTGACTTTATATCACAATTCTGACTTTATATCTCGCAATTCTGACTTTATATCACAATTCTGACTTTATATCACGCAATTCTGACTTTATATCTCACAATTCTGACTTTATATCTCGCAATTCTGACTTTATATCACAATTCTGACTTTATATCACGCAATTCTGACTTTATATCTCACAATTCTGACTTTATATCACAATTCTGACTTTATATCTCGCAATTCTGACTTTATAACTCACAATTCTGACTTTATATCACGCAATTCTGACTTTATATCTCGCAATTCTGACTTTATAACTCACAGTTCTGACTTTGTAACTC